>NW_028263372.1:26407039-26707039 GCF_051168715.1 Poecilia mexicana
TTTGAGATGATCTGGAGCGTTCTGAAAATAATTTTTGATATCCAGTGTCTGAATATGTTTTTTCTTGTTTCTTTTCCCCATGACTTTAGAGATTTTTCTACATCCAGGCTAAAAGAATATACAAAAATAAAATGTAATAAAAAAATAAATAAAAAAATAGAGCATAGGCTGAAAAATATAAAAATAAAAAAAACATAAAGAGCTTAGGATGTTTTTGCACACACTACATTCTTTCATCGACAAACAAATCCCCAAATATGGTACAATAAAATGATACTAATGTCCTGAAAATGTGTATAAGACAACACTTCAAGAAAAATGTGGAGAGAACCCGTTTCACAGATAGCACACACAGCCACATAATAGAATCACTACTGCATAAACACACACACACACGCTCATACACACACCTCTAGAATAGCTGTAAAAACAGGTATTGATGAGAGGGCCTAGTCAATGACCATCAGAGGAAAACAGAGACTGCCATTAGCCAGGCAGTCAATCGCTAAAGCATTCAGGGTAATTCTAGCACACACGTACACCCAGACATGGGGATACACATATCGACAGCAAGAAGACACCCCTCAGGGACGTCTTAACCACATACAGGTGCATTTACACAAAAATTTAAGTGGAATTGCATCTGTTTTTCACATCCACCTATAGTATTATGGATTATGGAAATATTCACTTTCTTTTTCAATCACATACTGCTTGGCATGCCTCTGCAATATTCCAGTCTTTCCATCTAATTTTTTAAGTGTAATTTTTGTACTCAACTTCCTCTTTGTTTGTTTTTATCTCTATTTCATTGTCTTCTTGTCTTTCCCTTAACCAACGGCCCTCTTTGGAGCAAAGAAGCGATTGGTTGCTCCTGGGGGGGTCTTGATCAACTCATTAGTTCAGAGCAGTAGTTTGTGTGTATGTGTCCACATGTGCATGAATGGTTGGGATGATTGTGCATTAGCTGGTCATCTAATCAATGGGAAAAACCACTGAGCCTGTGCCCCTGCTTATGTTACTATCGGGGCTATTTATAGAAAAACGCACATGTTCACGGGAACCTTCAGAATCGGCTTCATTCTCAAAAGAGACTTTTTTTTTTTCCAGAAGACAACACCAGGGAGCATGTGATGGAAACTAAAACAACAGACGTAATCCAACTAGCCCAAAATTGAGAAAATGGAAAGTTAAGAGTAGCAGTGCCTTCAAAATGTTCACCGAAACGTTTGTCTAAATTACTTTGGAGTTCTATCAAAATGCAAATAATTAAAACAATGTCACTTTTTTTTCTTTGACTTCCCTTATTGTCTCACCCCCCCTCTGCGATAGTTACTTCCCCCTCCTTATCTGCCTTTTCTAGTGGGAGTGAGTCAGATTAAAGTCGGTGCTGGTTTTACTTATCGTACTGTAGCCAGCTCAACCCTCCGAGCAACAGAATGAGAGCAAACTGCAAAGCCACTCAACACAGGGCGGGAGCACAATGCTAAAAGTGTACGAGGAAACACACACACTGTGGTTAGTAAGATTTGCTTCACATTTCAACGTCATGCGTTTATCTTTTGGAAACTTTGGCTCTTAACTCAACTTTTAACACCAACACTGACGCATCTGAGTATTACATGAAATATATGTTAAAAAAAACGGGACATTGTGCATGTTTTTTGTCTTATAGTCAACAAAAGGGCTTTAACAATATGTTGAAACAGCTCTGTTGACCATTTGCTACATAATAATTCTTGTAGTAAAGCCAGGCTGTCATCTTCATGCATGTCTGTGTTTGCGTAAGTGCATGTGTGCTGTTAACTAACTCTTACCCCGACACCCACCCCCTTTATTGTTTGTGTGTTACTCAGAGGTCCCACAGTCCTCTGATACACAAGCAGCACACAAACAAGGATTCTCACAAACAGTTAGAGCCTAATGAAGCAGAACTCAGCCTGGTGCCCATTAGCCTGATAATTAATAATTTCTCCCTGCCTCCTAACACACTTATCAACAAGCAGGGGAGAGTGTATGTGTGTTGCATTTAAACGTGCGTTGGGCGCATTTGTCTGTTTGCTCCTGCCATTGCTTGTACACCTTGGAAGGTGATGTGTGCACCGTTTGGGCATTCACATGGCAGGTTAAATAATTAAAATGGAATAAAATATACAAATTCTAACAGTACAAATAAAATAATAAAGCCATTTGTGTTTGGTCAGCGATGTTTTTGTTGCAACAATGCTTCTTGGAAGAAATCGTTCACTGTTGGAAACCATTTCCCTTTGTATGGTGGCGTATTTTTATGGAAAATGCTTCTGTGTGTTCAGCAGCAGAGGAGAGGCTCCCATGACTTGTCAGTTCATCTTTACTAATGCAGTCTCTTCTCCTATTGGCTCTTCTTGTTTGGTGTCATTGCTGGACTGGATGATTGAAGTCTGAGTTATTTGTCCTGTTTGTCTTTGCGTTGCCCTGTATTAGACAGAAACCTGCCCAGACCCACAACTGTACAAAGACAAGCAGGTACAGACAATGGATGGGGGGACTGATGGATGGAAGAAACATGATGGTGGGAATTTAAATGTCTAGTCATTTCAAGGTGGGAAGTCTGTCACACATTGGAGAACTATACCATCCCACAACAGTCTGGCAGCTCCTCCTCATACTGGTCATACTGGTCACTATTGTGGGAAGCAAATCCATTCTTCAGTCAGCATTTAATGCTAGTCTGCTTTTAGGGATTGTTGTTTTCACATGACTCCATTTTCTGTAATATTCTTCAATTATTCCTGATTTATTTCAGTTCATCTTTGCTGATCAACAATTTAGTCTCATTTGCATTAACCCTTTGCTTGTTCCCTGTTTCTGTTGTTAAAGTTTTGTTCAGAGTGTCCAGTTTTTGACTTTCTTCCATCACTGTTGTTGTGACTTTTTTACACTTATGTTGTTCAGTATATTTGCATGATAAGTGACTGATTTACAATTATATGTTAAGCATAATTTACATGATGATTATTATTAATTGTATTGAACATGATTGTATATAATTACAAAGGCGAAGTGAAATATATTTCAGTGCAAGACATGATTTATTTGAATAGAGGAAGTCTTTTATTTTGAAGAATGCTTAAGGATCTGTTACTGTTTTGTCACTATCTTGCTTTGTTGACTTTTGATTGCTATTGGTAACGAACAGCTGTTGTCCGTTATCAGCTGACGCCGTTTTTTTCCTCTTCAATAAATACTGAACAGAAAGGTTCAGTAAAAGAAATACGAGCCTCCGTCTTGTTTGAGAAGAAGCTTTACTCCGTAACATTTTGGTGCCGAAACCCGGGAATAAGAATTTTTTTGATTTTTCTGAACGAAGTGAAGCTAAGGCTCAGTTTAGCAGCCAACATGACGGAAGGACTGGAGCGGTTAAAGAGGAAACGGTCGACTATCCGAACAGCGACGACGAAGCTGTTAACTCGACTAGAAGATGAGGTGGGCAAAGAGAGTCCCGATATGGATAGACTGCGTGAGTTCCTGGCAGTTTTATCTTCTAAGGAGGAAATTTTATTGGATTTGGACAAGAGCATAGAAGATGAAACGTCAATTGAAGACTTGGACACTGAGATAACGAACTCACAGGATTACACGGACCGGATTCTCATTTGGAAGGTTCGCACCACCAACGTTATTGGATTGCAGGAGACCGCTACAGACACCCTAAGAGCGCATGTGAGTGACGTGAACAACGGCTCATTTTCATCACAATCCAAACAGACGGTTAAACTGCCCAAACTAACGATAATCAAGTATGATGGAGAAATAAGCCAATGGCAGGAATTCTGGTCACAGTATGAATCAGCCATTCACAGAAATGATGGACTAAGTAAGACAGACAAGTTCACTTACCTGAGATCTTACCTAAGTGGAGCAGCTGCTCGGACTATTGCAGGACTGACAATGACAGATGTCAACTATGATGCTGCAATAGAGTTGCTCCAGAATCGTTTTGGAAGGAAGGATATTGTGATAAGTGCTCATATGTCTAAATTGCTGAACTTGACACCTGTGAGAAGATCATCTGATGTTGCAGCTTTGAGGCACCTTTATGATGAATGTGAGATCCAGATACGCAGCTTGGAGTCTCTTGGAGTGCAAAGTGATACTTACGGCTGTCTCCTATGTCCAGTGTTGCTACAGCTTATTCCAGAAGACATAGCACTTGCTTATACACGGCAACAAAACTCAACTAACGAATGGAAAGTCCCAGAATTGATTCAGTTTCTGCAAAATGAAGTGCAAAGCAGAGAACGGGCGCTTCTGCTGACCAGACCAGGCCACACATTGAAGAGCCCGAGCCCACAACACAAGCATGTGGGTAAGCCATCCTATGCCTGTGATCAACCTAGAAAGTGGAGCATTCCATCAGCGACTGCTTTGCACACAGCCAGCGTCGTGCCACAAACCTGTGTGTTTTGTGACGGTAATGACCATAAACCAGAGAACTGTCCTGGTTTTACAATAAGTGCACGCAGGGAGAAACTGAAAAGACTTGGACGGTGTTTTGTCTGCCTGGGCCCGAAACATATTGCGAAATACTGCAGAGTGAAGATTTTGTGCAGACAGTGCAATCGAAAACACCACTTGTCAGTTTGTGAACAATCTGAAGCTAAACCAGAAGTCGACAGTACAAGTAATAGTGGAAATGCAGAAGCTGTGTTGTCTTCGTTGACCAGCTCAGTCAAAGTGAAGACAAATACTCAGAACACAGTATTGCTCCAAACGGTTAAGGCATGGGCTGTAGGACCAAAGGAGAGAAAAATATCTCGCTGTCTGTTAGATGGAGGTAGCCAGCGTAGTTTTGTTCACAGAGACATTGTCCGAGCCCTAGGACTGCAAGTTGTGAGGCAAGAGACACTAAACCTCCATGTTTTTGGTTCCACCAGTCCTGTAGTGGAAAAACGCAACATAGTGAGAGTTCAACTTGAAAATGTGTGGAACACTGAACGGAAAATCGAAATAGATGCTATAGAGACCCCCGAGGTGTGCACTGCTGTAATAAAGGTACCAACTGAGCCCATTCAAGCAGAGATTAAGAAAGGAGGACTGCAGCTTGGAGACTTTCCACTAGAGGGTGCTAATGAACAAGAGTTGCAGATGTTAATTGGAGCAGATTACTACTGGCAGGCTGTTACTGGAAAGGTCCAAAGGGTTACAGATTCATTAGTGGCAGTTGAAACCCTCTTTGGATGGGCTTTACAGGGACCAGTGACTACCTCCAGTGTTACAGACACCACGTGTATGCACATTAGTTTGAACGAAGACACCCAGCTGTCTAATCAGTTGCATGCATTCTGGGAGGTGGAGTCCCTGGGTATTGTAAATAAACAGTCAGAAAGCCCAGAGGACTCAGAAATTATGCAACGTTTTGAACAAACAACAACATTTGAAGACGGAAGGTACCAAGTTGAGTTACCCTGGCAATGTGACAAAGACCAGCTTCCAGACAACTTCAGGGTAGCGAAGAAACGCTTTGAGAATCTAACGAGAAAGCTGAAGACTGATGTAAATTTATTTGCCAGATACAACGATGTAATAGAAGACTATCTTCAAAATGGTATCTGTGAGGAGGTTGCAGATGGAAAACCAGAAATGAATCAACAGACTGTGAAATATTATATGCCCCATCATGCTGTAATAAAAGAAGAAAAGGCCACAACCAAACTTATAGTGGTATTTGATGCATCCTCACATGAGGCAAACAGTCCATCCCTCAACGACTGTCTGTACACTGGACCTAACCTGAACCCAAACCTGCTAGATGTGCTCATAAAGTTCAGATTGCACAAGATAGCATTTACTGCTGATATAACTAAGGCTTTTCTTCAAATCTCACTAGCAGAAAAGGACAGAGATGCTGTCAGGTTCTTGTGGATGCACAGACCTTTAGCTAAGGACCGGAAAAATGAGGTGCGTGTCCTGAGGATGAAAAGAGTTGTTTTTGGAGTAACTCCCAGCCCATTCTTGCTTGCTGCCACTATCAGCTATCAGAAGAAGCTTTAGCGGAGTAAAGCTTCTTCTCAAACAAGACGGAGGCTCGTATTTCCTTTACTGAACCCTTTTGTTCAGTATTTATTGAAGAGGAAAAAAAGGGCTTCAGCCGATAAAAACAGAAATGAATCAACAGACTGTGAAATATTATATGCCCCATCATGCTGTAATAAAAGAAGAAAAGGCCACAACCAAACTTATAGTGGTATTTGATGCATCCTCACATGAGGCAAACAGTCCATCCCTCAACGACTGTCTGTACACTGGACCTAACCTGAACCCAAACCTGCTAGATGTGCTCATAAAGTTCAGATTGCACAAGATAGCATTTACTGCTGATATAACTAAGGCTTTTCTTCAAATCTCACTAGCAGAAAAGGACAGAGATGCTGTCAGGTTCTTGTGGATGCACAGACCTTTAGCTAAGGACCGGAAAAATGAGGTGCGTGTCCTGAGGATGAAAAGAGTTGTTTTTGGAGTAACTCCCAGCCCATTCTTGCTTGCTGCCACTATCAGAAAACATCTCAAACAATTTGAAAGAAAACAGCCAAGGGCAGTACAGGCTCTCAGAGACTCTATGTATGTAGATGACTTTATTTCAAGCTCACCTACTGTGCAGGATGCTCTTCACATGACAACTGCAGCAAAGTACATTCTCTCTCAGGCAAGCATGAACCTCTGCAAATGGGTTACCAACTCACCTGATCTGAAAGCCATGTGGAAAGAGAATGGAGTAGAGCTCACTGGTGATACAGAGTCCAGTGGAAATGTGCTTAAAGTACTTGGACTGGTTTGGAGACCGGAACACGATGATTTTGTGTTTGATCAAAAGGGGTTAATGGACATTTTGAAAGACAGAGAAAATACAAAAAGAAGTGTACTAAGAACATCAGCCCGTATATTCGACCCTATTGGGTTTCTTACTCCTTTTACAGTCCGAGTAAAGTGCCTTTTCCAAGAGATGTGGGAAAAGGGACTGAGTTGGGATGAACCATTACCTACTGACTTAGAAGAGAAGTGGGAGCAGTGGTGTGTGGAGTTACCACTGTTACACCTGGTGTCTATTCCCAGGTGGTACCACACTGAGATTAACAAAGAGTCACACACTGTAAAGTTGCATGTCTACTGTGATGCAAGTGAAAAGGCTTACGGTGCCGTGGCATATCTTCAAGGACAAAACAACCTAGAAGAGACTATTACCAGTTTTGTGGCCTCCAAGTCACGAGTAGCACCATTAAAGAAAATGACATTACCTCGCTTGGAGCTCATGGGTGCACTTATTGGAGCAAGATTAGGATACAGCCTCCTTAAGCCACTGAACATGGAGAAAAACCAGCTCAACATGTGGACGGACTCTATGATCACGCTTCACTGGATCCGCAGCTCATCACGTCGATGGAAACCATTTGTGAGCAACAGAGTGGCAGAAATACAAGGGCTCACAAATCCAGAACTCTGGTCCCACTGTGCTGGCAAAATGAACCCTGCCGACCTTCTTACGCGGGGTTACCATGCTCGGAGCCTTATTAAGAGCCAGCTGTGGTGGAAGGGACCCACTTCACTGTCTACGGATGAGAAGGAACTGAACATTTGTAGTGACTATGTAGTAGATGAAGTGAATGCAGAGCTGAGGTCTGGGTATGAGACTGTCGTGCAGTTCACTGGCACTGAGCAAACTGAACCTCTGTTAAACTTAGAAAGGTACAGCAAGCTTAAGACCATGTTAAGAATCACTGCATGGGTAAAGCGGTTTGTTAGTAACACAAGATCTTATCTGAAGGTTCAGGGAGAGATAAGTACAGAAGAACTTGGTGCAGCTGAAATGTACTGGATTAAGTCAACACAAGAGAGTTGTTTCAGTTCTGAAATATTGCAGTTAAGGTCAAACCAAAATGTGAAGGTAGATTCTAAAATCAAAGATTTGAAACCATTCTTAGATGAAAATGGTCTAATAAGTGTTGGGGGAAGGCTGCAGAATTCAGATCTTAGTTTCAGAGAACAACACCCTTGGATACTACCGACAAATCACAAGTATTCTGAACTATTAGTTCAGTCATGTCACAAAAGAGTGATGCATTCTGGTGTAAGAGACACATTAACTCAAGTTAGAGAACAATATTGGATTTTGAGAGGCAGACAGCTTGTAAGAAACATTGTTTCAAAATGTTACATTTGCAAAAAACTAAAGGTTAAGGCAGCACAACAGATTACTGCTCCCTTACCTCGAGACAGAGTAACAGAATCACCTCCCTTTGAAGTTACTGGTGTAGATTTTGCTGGACCCTTATATGTTAAAACTAAGGACGGGTCTGTAAAATCATATATAGCACTGTTTACATGTGCAGTGACAAGAGCAGTACACTTAGAGTTGGTCTCAGATCAGACTACAGAGAATTTCTTATTGGCCTTAAAGAGATTCATTGCAAGACGAGGTCTTTGTAGGGTCATTTACTCTGACAATGCTAGAACATTCAAAAGGGCTGACGAGGATTTAAAAGAGTTATGGCAAAATATCTTAGGATCGACACTCACAGAGTTTTTCACTGACAAGGGAATCACGTGGAAGTTTATCGCTGAGCGAGCAGCTTGGTGGGGGGGATTCTGGGAAAGGCTTGTGAGATCTGTAAAAACATGCTTAAGAAAGGTACTGGGGAAAGCATCTTTGAGCTTTGAGGAGCTCACAACTGTTCTTACTGAAGTTGAGGCAGTGTTGAACTCCAGGCCTCTGTCCTATGTAACTAGTGATGCATTAGAACCCCAGCCACTTACCCCATCTCATTTCCTAGTTGGTAAACGCTTAACTTCCTTGCCACCAAAGATTATTCCTTCACCTCACCTAAATCAGGTTCTCACTGCAAACCGCGAACAGCTAGGTAGAAGGTGGAAATACCAACAGAAACTTTTGATAGGCTTTTGCAAACGCTGGCGCAGAGATTATTTGATGGACTTAAAATCAGCCCACAGGGTGAACAGTCCTACTCCAACACTACTTAAAGTAGGAGATGTAGTTCTTTTGGGGGAGGACAATACACCCAGACAGACATGGAAAATGGGTAGAATTGTAGAGGTCTTTCCAGGCAGGGATGGTCTCATACGTTCATGCAATGTTCGTACTTCGACTGGTGGCTTGTTACGCAGGCCTATTCAGTTATTGTACCCTTTAGAGGTATCTTAAATGAAAGGTAAATCCTACACAGATGAACAGTTGTTCATCGGGCGGGAGGATGTTGTGACTTTTTTACACTTATGTTGTTCAGTATATTTGCATGATAAGTGACTGATTTACAATTATATGTTAAGCATAATTTACATGATGATTATTATTAATTGTATTGAACATGATTGTATATAATTACAAAGGCGAAGTGAAATATATTTCAGTGCAAGACATGATTTATTTGAATAGAGGAAGTCTTTTATTTTGAAGAATGCTTAAGGATCTGTTACTGTTTTGTCACTATCTTGCTTTGTTGACTTTTGATTGCTATTGGTAACGAACAGCTGTTGTCCGTTATCAGCTGACGCCGTTTTTTTCCTCTTCAATAAATACTGAACAGAAAGGTTCAGTAAAAGAAATACGAGCCTCCGTCTTGTTTGAGAAGAAGCTTTACTCCGTAACAACTGTTCTTTGAATTTTGGGATGATACATCTTATCCTTTTTCATCCAGTGTCTCTGTTAATTTCATCTTCCATACCACCTGACCTCTACTGTCTGTCCTCCCCTTCCTGTTTTCTTTATTCTTTCCTCTTGATAATTACTATGACTGTGGTAATCTATATATTGCTGGAGACATGAACAGGTACAGCAAAAGGAAAAAGTAAAGCACAAAGAATGTATGAAATAAAGAACGACATATTGCAGAAGAAATTAAGGGTTCAGCTCTTTTTCCCCCTAAATTTCCTTTTTCTCCCCTCCCGCACCCTATTGCCTTTTTGTTTAAAGTTCATGTTTTTGTAACTCTTTTTCTCCCACTCTCTCTACTTCTGTTCCCTCCTTCATCTCGCTTTTCTCTGTCTGTGTGAACACAACATCAAAAGGCTCTGACTTAGATAAAGAATGACAGTATTTTCTATTGGTATGCAGGCAGACATGTCTTCTCCAAAGTGTTAGTCTAAAGGCCTCCGTTAAGTGTTTGTCAAGACTTAAAGTCATTGTTCTGCTCTCCTCTCCTTTAGATCTCAGACCTCTTTCCATTTCTTTTTCTGTCTCGCTTCTTCTACCCTTTTGTACTTTGATGGAACATTTAGTTCTGCGAGTGTATTTGTTTATCACACAAGGCTGGGCGCATTTATTAATATCCTGAGTAAAGATGTGTAAGTAGACCTTGAAAAATTAGGAAACAATTCAAACAAATGCAACCAAATTTTTTACAGTTTACACTTAAAAAGAAACAAAACAAACTCATCAGATTTTTGTGTTATGACCAAACACAGACGTCCTTTTCTTTTAGTTACTTGCAAGAAAGCTGGAAAAAGAACGAAGGAAAACAATCTCCAAATCTCACTGTTGAAGAACTGCAGCAGCAAATGACCTCTTAATTTCACAAATGTAAATCACAATCGTTGCATGTCATCTACATAGCAACAACTGTATTGAAGTGATGCCTGAGAAAAATGTCTGTGCTCACAAAAAGCAACATTTGCTGCAGTGAGACTGTAACTAGAACTGCCTTGGTCGAAAGAGACCAAGACTGAACATTTAACAACAAGCAGTCCAGGTTGATTACCCATGAAACAAACAAATAACATGTAGAAAACACACTTCTTGTCCACCGTTAACTATGAAGGAGGACCTGTGATGTGGGCCTGTTTCTCCATCTGTAACCATGTTAATAGCATTATTACATGTTTATAAACTAACTGGTGAATTTTGGAGTAATAAATGACAGATTCTATCACAAAGTCAAACATGGACCATCTTTCAGTGTTATATTAATCATGTATTAGTCAAAAAGGTAAGTCAATAGTCGATAACATAAACAGACAATCCAGTGTCACGTTTAACGATTCTTAGTTTGTGAGGGTTATGAATTATTTTGATATTGATGGAAGGTTTAGTGAGGCATCTCCTCATCTATTCCCTACATCTTGACCACTGGAGATTGGTACCTGTCCCCCATGTGACCCTGCAAGGACAAACAATATATATTTGATCAAATGGCAAAATATATATTCATCGAAAGAAACAAAAATAATCTGTTTTTAATAATTATCTCTGAAAGTATCATGTGAACAACATTTCATAGACTTGGAGAGAAATGCTATTATGTGAAAATTTCAATGAAAACTGGAACATTGGATACCCGATAGGTACATTTGATACGTTGTTCGACCTCAATGAAAAGTGGTTGACTAACCTGACCTGATGTCAGAAGATACAGGCCAACACACATTTCATTACTGGGCCCCAAATACAGAAAATACAGAGACTGCTACGGTTTTAGAACATTTTTAATTTAGTAAGAATAGTTTGATTTATCAACAAGAAATTGAATAGCAGCAACTATTCAGTAATTCAGGCATCTCATGTTGTAACAAGCACTATTAAAATGCTTTGTTTGTTGCTTTTTTGATGGGATTATCTCTGTGCTTTTGCCATTTTCCTCTCCTATTTCATCACTGCAGTTTAAATTCCTGTTCCTCTCACGCTGCTTTCGGTTCCTGCCGTCTACCTCGGGATGCTTCCTCCCCTCTCTCACAGGGAAACGTAAGCCCTTTATGTGTACATGTGTATTATCGTCCCATTCCTAACAAGGTTGCACTCAGGGCCTGTAAACAAAACGTCTCTTTCTTTGATGTCCAACGCAATGTTCTATAGGGCGGAACTGTTAATCGCTGATAACCCTGCAGCGTGTCATCTATTGCTGTCGCTCCATGTGTCTCATCCTCAATCTTCAATTGTTGTCCTCCTGTCTCTCTGTTGTTTCACCTCTTACCTCTCTCCTTTTTTTTACTGCTCACTTATTGTCTTACTGCGGTTTTCTCTCCTCTGTATCCTTTCGTCAACCCCTCCTTTCATCAAGCCCGTTTTCACAAGAGAGTTTGCATCTTGTAGTGCTGTACTGCTGATCGCCATTTTAGTGCGTTGATGGTGTGAGAGTGAGTGTATTGGTGCCAGTAAAGCAGATTATGAGTTGATTTTGGCAAAGGAGGCTGGTAATTCTTTTAAACCAACAAAACCATCCCATTAGCCTCCTGCTGATGTCCTGAAAACAAGACACTGCGATGCTCCCAAAACACACCAGAGTCCACAGCTGAACATGCACGGTTCCACGAGAAACTAACTGGAACAATTAAATTATACAAGCAAGTCAGCAGCACAGACAAACAAACCTCTTATGGTAATTTTTAATTGTTACATTTTTTTTTTTTTTTTACAGTTCCAATTTGTACTTTGATATCCGTTTCAGTGACGCTGAGGCAGGTAAATGTCATATCTTTTAGGAAAATGAAAAGGGCCTGTTGTTGCTGTCGTTTTTCAGAAATCACTTTGTCTTCCTCTCTTTAACTCAGTTTAGTTGGTCCAACATCTTTATATGCTTTTGACATTAGCATATAAAGTGCAAGTTTGTTAGCAAAAAAACTATTGCGCCTCAAACAATCCTTCAGAGAGCCTCCAAATGATCAGATACTTATTAGCTGAACAAATAAGAAAGTACATCACAGTGTGTCAGACAGAGCTATGCTGACCCTTCACCATCCCTGTGTGAGTGAATCTTCAGATTGCTTGCTAAATCTAATACAAAATTAAATGTGTTGACATTTGAGTAACACTGGAATTGATTCTGCAGCATCTATGACATAATGCTATGTGCGTCTGTCATAGCATTAACACTGACAGCAAAAGTTATCTGCAACCTAAAAACATAAACGTGGGCTGAGATGCTACATATTACAGGTATAGATTAGGGTGATGTGGTGTCAGTAAGTTGCCATGCGTTTTTTGTCAAACTTTCATCCTCTTGACTAAAAACCACTGATAAAAGCGTGTGGCTAAAGCGTGTGGCTAGCCAATACAGCCTGGTATGTTAATCAGCTGTGAATTTCTCCTACTTCCCAAAACAGCCCGGAATTACTCTGTTAACAAGCCAAATTCAAACAAACATTTTAAAATCTCAGAAATTCTTGTGGTTTCTCCATGACTTCAAAAAAAAAAAAGAAAAAAAAAAAAAAGAAAGAAAATCACTATTTTCTGCTATTAACTTATTGTGCTAATTCACTATAAATTGGTGGCTCTTATCAGTCTAGTTTACTTGGCATTAAATCTGTGTGTAGTACAGTGTCAAATACTTATAAAGGTGATCCTGTCACACAACACCAAGCAGAAATTAAATGGTGCGATATGGTTATTAAGGCCATTGGAAGACCTCAGTGTTCAGGCCCTCATATTATAATTAAATACTCTGAAGTAACATGCTTAATTAGTGAAAATCTAAAAGTTGCATCAGACTTAATGCTAACTTTAGTTTAAATAAATGCTTCACAAATTATAATACAAAAACTGTACTTCACATAGACTCATCATGAATATTTATGAAGTGTTTGTTTAAGATCAACACTAGTACCAGTACTATTTTAGAAAACAACATCTTGCAACAGTGCAGACAGAGAATAGGATCTGGCCAGACTGGCAGGGAGGCAAACAGGCAGTGGATTTGGGCTCTATGACTTGCTGCATGGGGATACACACCGAGAAACACACCAACACACACATTCACCAGTTGGAATATCCAGAGCTTCCACTGAACAGGATTGCTTCTGTCATGGGAAGACTGGTATCCCCTCATCAGGGCACACACACACTCGTACACAACACGCCATAATGGTTCACTGGGCAACCTGATAAGAATGTGTGTGAATTTCTTAGTGCATGCGTGTGTGTGTGTGCTGAGAAGTCTCTGATGGCAAGGATTAGGGACTCTTGACTCTTGACAGTCTCTCTGCAAAGTACCAATCAGCATAAACATGCTCTTCTCTCTCTCTCTCTCTCACACACACACACACACAAAACATGGACTTATGCTTCAGATTTTACTTTAATGCTTTGTTTAAAACATCTTTATGAGAGATATTGAAGTACCTAGTATTTTTGATATAATAATGTTTATGCTTTTCTATATCTGCCATTCATTTATGTAGAAACATGAATGAATTCAAGCCAGACATTTTTCACACTTAAGGTATGTGCAAGCAGTCAGGGTTTTGTGTTGGATCTCATAAAACAGGCAAGCTGAATGGCTAAATGTAAACGTTGACCATTTGTACATTTAAGATACAAATGGTCATAGAATATGACTTCTATTGGGAAAACTTAAACACACACCCAACATTTATCAAGTGGCAAAAAAGCTCTGTAGTATATATATATATATATATATATATATATATATATATATATATATATATAAGTATATATATAAACTTGTGCAGTTTAAGAGAGTGCACTTGCATAGGTTTAAGAAAGGTTTGAAAAGAATAAATGGAAGGAACATTAAGATCTGAGAGGAAGAAGACAAGATGTATGTTAGAGGAAGGGAAAGGCAGCACTTAACCCCTGGTTAGTGGGGTTAGGTCCCTGTGGGAGTGGGGGAAGAAGGTCTGTTCACACACACACACACACACACACACACACACACACACACACACACACACACGCGCGCACACACACGCACACACACACACTCCCACATGTACAGTAATACACAAAATACGCTATGGTTGCGTCTACAAATATAAAAATTCACTTTCACGCTCACTGTGTATCAAAATGCAGACACTTTCATAGGTTTGAAATCTTAAGGGGCACATTTGGACCTGAAAAAAATTCTGACTCCAAACATCCCTCTCCCACCTCCTCACCCCCATTCGTTTTCACACACAGGAATATGCAATCATGCAAACAGATGGGTATCGGGATTTGGAAAAAGCCTAAAAAACTCTTGAGCTTGTAACAACTCTCTCAAATTCTTTCAAGTTCCAATAAAAATGACAAAAGAAAATTACAGTGGGGAACATTTGGGTAAGTTATGTTATTACACAATGAAACTGACAAAAGATAGAAGAGGCACAGGGATAGAAAAATAAGCTACAAAAAAATTTACCAGACAGAAAAACATATATATCTATATACAGACAGCAAAAAGAGGAGCAAGTGAGTGCAACTCAGAGACAGAGCATCAATTATTTAGGAAAGGTAACGTGAAGCTTCCTTGGATCAGGCAAACTGCTGGCTCTTCCCCAGAGAAAAGAGAGAATGAATTAGGGTGAATTTATTAGAGACTTTGCGTGTGCATCTGTGTGTGTGCGCGTGTGTGTGTGTGCGTGTGTGTGTGTGTGTGTGTGCAAGTACCGATACTGTCCAGGCAGCCACCTTGGTTTCTGAAGCTGTGCGGCTGCATTGCCAGAGACCCACACACATGCACACACTCACAAACACTCATCCTGAGAATCCCAAGCCTGTTTCCAGGTTCATTAATAAAACAGCAGCTCTTTATATGTGCTCTTCCCCTCGCTGTCTTGCCTTTCATCCTCTGTTTGTTCACACACACTATGGGATTTTATTGTGTGTGCGCGCGTGTGTGTGTAAACTCCAACTGGGATTTAGGCATTGCCCGACTGTTTGTTCATCAGTCAGACAATAGTTGACCCTGCTGTGGTACATAACAAAATCTGATCCCTCTTTTATCATGGGTAAAAGGAAGCACCGTTCAATCCCAGCTTTATACGGTTTCTGTTGCTAAATTGCTCCAGTTGATTCTGACTTTTGTTGCTGACGTCAGAAAACGATACATTAGTAGATTTATTTTTATTCAAGTAGGAATAATTTTTCTGGAGATTAAACGGAACTACTTCAATCACTGCTCAAATTTGGGATTTGAAATGCTACTAATAATCTCAGATATTGTTATTGTTGTTTGACTACAGATTGTAAAAGTAACACCTTGTGATAAGATTGATACTTTTTGGTCCTTTATTAGTGTTCAGAGATAATAAAACATGTTTTTTTTTGTCTGATCACAACTGGAATGTGCATTCTGGGATATAAAATACTTTTTGAATCCACTGAATTTTTAATACTTAACCTTCCGCTTTGGTGAATTACTTTAGTAAAAAATGTCTCAGCAAAACTACATGGTCTTTTTGTTGCTGAAAACACTATTGCAGGCATAAAACAACCAACAATATAGTTGAGCCTGAGTTACGACAAGACTTGCAGAATTTGTAAAGACATAAATGTGCATTACACATTGTGTCAGAATTAATCTTAAATTGACCACTTCTAGTTTTTAAACAAACGCTTTTACCTTATATAGAGTTTTTCAGGTTGTCAGTTCAAGATTTTTGCCTCCCCAAAATATTACAAAGCATGTCGTACTTTATTTGGTATTGGTAATAAGTTTGAATTTTTGGGATCATGTGAATGCTTGTTTGCAGCTAAAATGCTTGCTGATCCTTTTGGCTCCAGAAACAGAAAAACCAGGTAACCCACTGAGACAAAGGTCTCTTTAACAAGGGTGATCTAGCCAAGAGGGCAGCAGCACACACACTTTACTTGTGAATGGCTCTATTCATAAACAGTACTCTTAAAAAAAGTTGTGTAGTTATGGACATTAAAAAAGATTAAGTGGGTTGATAGGTGCCATTTATTTTCACTGTAATATCTTGAAGATAGCAGCACTGTTTTGTAGAACAAATTTAAAGTTTTCAATGAGACAAGTTCAGACATTTTTTATTCAATTAGTAGACTAATCCAAGCCTAGTTCTGTCCAAACACGAGGATATCACTAGAGCATGAAGTATAGATCAGGTAGTTACTTTGAGAAATCCACAAAGAAAGGCCAAGTAGAGTCTTATAGACTGATGTCAACCAAAGAGTTTACTTTCTTATACTTAGAGAGCGCAACTTACAAAATCTTACAGCTAGAAAATTGCAAATCTGGTCTTTCATCAATACCACACTACCACATAATTGACATAAGTATTCAGCAAATGGGGTATCTCATGCTACACTATGCAAACACCTTGTTTGCACCTGTGAAGTTTCACTCACTCACCTCTGCATGCCGAACTGTTGAACTGAGCACATTCTGACTTATTCTCTGATTGATTCACCTAATAATTATTTGCCCAATTAGAGGCACTCACAGACCATTAAACCATTAAAATGCTTGATGGAAAATTGGTGATAAAGTGAAGTGCAAAAGTATGCCCCCTGTTCTGATGCAATTGAAAAATGAATGTCACGCCTTAAGTCTAAATACACAATCAATATTCAAAGTGGCTGTGCATTCAAAACAACCCACATACTTCTAAGAGTCACATTTTTTTTGACATGCCAACATACAGGATGAGATAGAAAACTGTATGACAGTAGTCTTAAGATTAATCGCTGATGAGGATGTGTTGGATTGGGTGTCAATCAATAAAGAAAATACATAAATCTAAGTTGGGAGAACATAATAGGAAATAAAACATAATCAATAAAACCTAACTAATGCAATCTTTCATTAATAATCTTGTCATATTTCCCCCCCAGGATCCTCTTCAAGCCATACTGTTGATCTCTCTCTCGTCTGTTTCTACTAAACTTTTGTCTTCCCCATTAATCTCATTCTCTTATTCTCCAACTGGAAAAACTAATTTCTTTTTTCTCTGTCTGTTTATCAACCCTGCCTCTGTGTTATGTCTGAATATAATTGTATTTGAAGTATCAGCTGAATATCAAATATACAACTAAGTAATGTAAGTCTCATGTAAGCTTGTGCAAGCTGTGTGTGTGTGTGCCTGTGCTTTTTTGGTTAGTGTGAATTCATAATTATCTTAAGTCTGTGAATGCAGATGGCTCAGTCAGCGGTTCTGTCTCCAACTCGGCAGCTGTATCTTTTTTTGCACCTCTGTGACGTGTCTGCGTGCAAAGGTGTGTGTGCGCGCGCGTGTGTGCATGTGCATGTGATATCTGGAATAGGGATCTAAACAGTTTTCCAAATTAGAGAAGGGAGACGTCAGAATGCTATTGTAAGAGATCCACTTCCTGTCTGATAAGCAAAAATCTCCCTTTCTTCCATCAGACCTCGCTCCCTCTCCCTTTCTCACACACACACACACACACACACGTGCACACACGCATACACACACACGGAAATGGAGAATTCCTGACAAGCAAAATTTGCTTTGTATTTCTTTACACTCTGTTCTTTCCATCGTTTTGCCTTCACCTCCCATCATTCTCTTTTTTCTCTCCTTTTTTCTAATAAGCACAGGTTTACTGCTGAATGTGGGCAGAGCAGATGAAGTGGGAGGTGAAGACAAAAAAAAAAGAAAAAGAAAGAGGTTCATGCAAAACTGGAGGTACAAGAGAAAGAAAACTGGGATGATTTAATACCTTTATCAGTTCTTATAAGTGTTCACAAAAACACACTTTATCTCATTATATGTGCAAATGACTTGTTGACTTCTGCTTTTAAACTTTGCTTAAAACCTCTCCTCTCCCATGTTTTTATTCTGGTTGACCTGTTTTGACATGTTATTTATCATAATTATTAAAATATATCAGTATGTCAACCATCCAACTATTTCCCATATTTCCTGAGAGAAAACTAGATATTACAATTTAATGGTATTAAGTCACAAAATTGATGGATAAAACCAGTTACATTAATTGAATCAAGAGGTTTTTCCATAATTTTGCCACATTGAATTGACATGTATTGTTGACATTTATTATAATATTGAGCTAATGTCTTCTTTTTGAATCATAGGTAACTAAATCTCTTCCTTCCTCCTAAAACACTTCTTCCAAAACAGAAATGTCTATTTTAAGTGATTTTAATTTTAAGCTAACTCCTGTGAAAAATGAAGCAAAAGAGCTGTGCAGGTGCTACAAGGCAAGGTGTTACTTTGGCACTGGTTTGAAATAGTTTAATAAACCAGCTTCCTCTTAGATAAAAAATTTCTCGGACATGAGAGTGTTTTTGATTCTAACGTCAACAGAAATCATGTTGAATTAAAAATATTAAAGGCGCATTATTTCACAGTACTAGAACTAAAACCGTAATTCTAAATGAAACGATGATTTGCAAAGCCTCACACTGAGTCAGCCAGAGGTTGCATGGAGACTCTGAAAATTAATCTAATCATGAACAACCGGTAATCAGCAACTTTAAGGCTGAAAAGCAAACAGAAAAGAAAAAAAAGTTGTAGATTCAGCTCTAATAATAAACAGCAACAGCAATAAAATAATGGATTTGTTATAGTGAATGTGTGTAATTATGCAGTAAAATAAATGCTGGACACTTAGAGTCATAACTCAGAGCCTGTAGACTCAGGTGAACACGAAAGAAAAATGAGGTAAAATCCAGCATATTCATTAATCAGAGCTTTATGAGGATGGTTATAAGATATGGCTGACTAAATGTGAAGCTGCTGTATGTTTATACATCTCTGTGTGGACGCGCACATTAAGAAGGGTGAGTGGGTGGCATGTATTTGCCTGTGGGTCACAGTAGGCCCATCTGCTATAGACCAAACCAAATCAAACACACTGTGAAGGAAACCTGACTTCCTCTCTTACCCTTTCTTACAAACACACACATCCACTATAGTTATTCATATACAAAGGTTTCTGTGTGTGTCATTTCTCAAGCACCCGTAATGTTCTGCTGTTTCCAGTAGGTACAGTGGAACAGTCATGTTATGTTGTGGTGAACAGGAGAAAGGAAGAAAAAGGTAAAAGTTTAATGGTAAGAACTTGAAAACCAGTAATGAAAATGAGAATGAAAAACAAGGTGGTGAGGGAACAGGAGGACAGGAAAACTCTGTGGTGTCGCCAGAGGCATGTTTGTGTGGAAACTTGTTTTTAGGATAGATTTAGTCAGGATTTAATAATAAATTTACCAGCAAACAAAAGAGAAACTGACCACGAAACGTAGTCATATAACCACGACTAAACTAAATGTAAATTCTCAAAGGAGATAGAAACTACACAACATTTAATTATTCTCTTCCAAGAAATAAATTTAAGTCTTTGCACTCTCTCTCAAGCGCTGCTAATTTCTCAGTTAAACTGTTGGGTCACTATTTCCAACAACAGGCTGCCAAGAAAGAAAAATAGAAAATGATTCTTTCACATATTTTTGCAACTACTAACCATCTTTCATGCACTAACAAAAATAAATCTTTCCTATTTTCTGTAAACTTCAAGAGGGGAATTGAAGATGTTTTCAGTCTCTACGTCCTACATCCTGAAATAAGAACTGAAATGAATATGCATAAAGCAAAGCGCTACGTGCAGGTGACATGGTTGACTTGTGTTTCTGCAGCAAAACACGGCGCCAGACAGATGTTTTCTCCGTATCTTCTCTTTAGGAAGACAACAATGAGAAATCTCAGGGTAATCTCAGGAGAACCCTTCTTTCACTCAGTAAATGAAAAAGCAACACACTAATGATGCTAAAACACATGCAAGGAAGCAGACTGGAATGGAAGCTCGGATGTAAGCAGCGTATGCAGAAACACACACAATCCACCTCATAGAGTCAGCTTCTTTTTACATGGCACATTTAAGTGAAAATTCCTACTTTTTCCTAGTTTTGATGTAACTTTGCTCCCGATTGATGGTGGAGATAAATTCTACACACCAATGTAAAAATGACAGATTTTTGTGACAAAAATCAAGACCACAATATATGATTTCAAAACATTTAATATGTTTGAAGCCATTGCAAAACCATTGATAAACCTTGGATATTAGCTTTTTTTTTTTTTTTTTTTAAACAGACACAGCATTCTGATTCCCAGCTGTAACATTTATTTTTGGTCCCATCTGAACACAGCAGCTTATTTCATATCTTTTTCTTACACAGGACTTCTTTAAACAATGGCCTTGGTCTTGTCAGACATTACAATAAAGTTTCCCCTTTTACTTTCATGCAAAAAATACAAACTTAGGATGCAGTTGAAAACAAATATTTGCATCAAAGAGCATAACAGCCGGCATGTAAATTCCATTTATATTTGATTTTGTGTTAAAAAATCAAATATTGTCCGTTGTCCGTAAGAAAATAATAATATAAATATGTATATGTAAATAGTTGGTCCAAGCTGCATGTAATTAAAACATTACTTTTTGACTTCCAAAGCTGCTAAACATACTCACCATGTATTGGCTTTGAACTTTTTTGGTGTTTGACCTGGATAAAATTATTTATACTCTTTCTCTCCATGGTTGCCGAAAACATTATAATCAACAGGAAAAAAGGCCTAAAGATGCAAACGTAAAGTAGCGACCAGTTAAAAGCACATGAAGGAAATACAAAAATAAAGCTGCATTTTTGGAAATGGTTAAAAGGGAGCAAAAGAAACAAAAAAATAAATAAAATAAATAAAAATAACAGGAGACGGTACAGAGGGGATTTAGAGAGGGAAGGATACGGAGGTAGGGGTGAAGGAAGACGAGGTTAGGTGAGACAGGGTCAGACGGTTGGAGGAAGCTAATGTCTTTATTTCCTGGAGAGGTGGGACCTTGCATTTACCCCTGAGGTCATTGGTCACAGACAGGGTCACTGGGAGTGCTGTGAGTAGGGTATCTCAATACAGGGGGAGGTGTGGAAATATCTATATAAGAAAGAAAAAAAGTGGAGTGAACAAGAGACAGAGTGAAGACAGAATAAGAGGAAAAGAAAGAAAAGGAAGCCCTAGTTTGAGCCAAGAGTGGAATGTGCAAAGGTGGAAAGGTTGAGAGGGTGAGAAGGTAAGAATACTCAAGGGAGAGAGGAAAGGGGGGCTACACAACCACACATGAAATAATTGTTGAGTGTAGAGAGTGTGTGTGGAGTAGTTCCTGTCACATACAGTAATATACTGGAGCTGACTGTAAGTGCACTTCTATCTGCATATCGTGTCTCAGACTGTCACTGTAGGCTTGTGCCAATGCATGAACGTGTTTTTCTTTGTCTCCAGAGACACGAGTTTACAGAGAAGCTGACAGATAAAAACAAACTGAGAGGCTGTACCACTCTTTCTCTAGAGAGTTGTTAGCGGTTATCGTCTTTACAAACAGCCTTCAATTGACGTAGATTATATTTGTCAAAAATAAAGTCTTTAAGCTTTATTTATTCCAACTTCTAACTTCATTACAAACTATTATAGGGTTACAATCTGATACACACTGACAAAAGATTAAACATGTCCTCATTGTTCCTCAAGAGTGTTGTTAGTACATTTGCTTCAATTTAATAATATGCTCCACACTCGTTAACAATAATAAAGGCAACATACATCCAACATAATTCCATTTCAAACTCTGCAGGTAATTTGGTCTTTAGCATTTCTCACAGTCAAACATTTAATCACTATTGTGTGTGTTTCCAAGTTTCACAACGCTTACATTCGCTGACAATGGATAGTGCAACAGCTCTATTTCAGGCTACCACCAGTGTTATGAAGTCAATTAAGATTATTTAATTAAGCAGAACCACAGGTTAGGACCAACAGAGAGAAAGCATGGAATTGCAGAACATAAAAACATGAAAGACAAGCGACAAATGAAGGCCTGGGATATTCAGTACTGAAAGAACAGAAGCAAAACTGTTTTTTGGTGACTGAAACGAAGTGTGGATAATAAACCCGATTGAGAAAATGAATTTGAAATATGAACAGCAGAACGGTAACACGGTTCAAATGCCTCACCCTTCAGAAAAATAGTCCCAAACTGAGAACGAGTACCATCTGCTGCACCGCATCAAGTTCCCACTAAAAATGCCACTTTAACATATATATATATATTTTTTAAGCTATTATTGACTTTAGTCAGCTGCAAGACATGTGACTATTTAAGTAAGGAAATTTAATTCTTTTTACACTGCTTTCGTTGTGTATATTGAGAGACCCCATTTGTCATTTTAAACATTGGACAGACTGGTTTTGGTCATCTTGAAGCATAATGATTATTTGTAAGTGCATTCATTATATATTTTTTTAATTTACATAGAACATTCACAGGAAAGAAGAATGCCAATGACAGGACTCCTTTTGTCCTGTTGTTGGCAAAAGGACAGGTTTTAAACATTTTACCTATTTTTGCTGGCGTTAGTGCAAACATCTTAATCTTATAAGTAACCAATTACAATCATCATCAGATTTTTTTTCTCCACACATTCATTCCTAATCCAAGAGGGATTGTACTTAAGTAACTGAATGACTCAGTAATTTGTCCTGGCTGCCAGATGACACACGATATTTGAATTCAGGTGTAAATTTCCCTCCTCTTGTTCTTTTGGTCCACTGAATAGTGACTCAGCAGCACCAAATACAGCTCTGATATGAGTTTCTCTTTAAAGCCCTATTTCAGTCTCATTCAAGGGTTATTCTTGGTTCTGCTCTGAGTATTGGACATCTGTTTGACAGAATGTGAGTCAGTCAGCTATAAATATGAATGGCCTTTCTGCTCGGCCAACCACGTGGATTAGCAACTCTTCCAGCTTTTCCACTACACTCAAAACAAATGCTCGCTCTCTCTCTCTCTCTCTCTCTTTTTTTTTCTCCCTCTCTCTCCTGGTTCAACTAAAACATGCATATGCATACTCACTGGATGAAAGGTGCTGGGCTGACAATAGCCACACGCACACAAAAGTTAAAAAAAAAAAATCATAATTGTATGTTTTCTTGATGTTACACTTCAGTAACAGCCTCCTGCCCACACTTTTAAGAGCCATCATTACTACTAATATAGCAAAAAGGTTTATAATGAACCCCCACCAACTCACAGGTCAGTATTCATGGATTTACGTATTCCTATTCAGGTTTTTCTGTGCAATGTAGCTCCAAATTATTAATGGAAAATTTGCTTATTTGCACGCTTCTTCATGGAGCCCATTGTAATATTTAAAGGAAAATGCAGTTTGGGAAGCTGAAATAAACCACAATGCTACTTGACACTTAACTGGCTCTCGGATTGGTTCCAATCCAACCGCTTTTAGATTGCAGTTTCTGAAGCAGTCAATCTAAAAGCACAAGTAATTTTCCTTGTGGCTGATTGGCTGTAACCCCAAAAGCAGAGATAAGGAAAACTGTAGATATTAACTGTACTGTAGTGCCAAGGTGATTTCCACAGCACATATTCCAGCATATTGAGATATTAAGGGAGTTATTAGGGTTTTTAAAGGAATCTCAAGTATTGACAGCAGGTAACTACCAGGTGTGTTCCATTTATCTCTAACTGACTGTGTCAGAGAATTCATGAAATTAAGGTTTCAACTGCATAATCAGCTGTAACTAGATTGTATATTATTTTTCACATTAAATTAACCTATTCAGTAGTCTACAGATCTCAGTTTTAGGACTTAAAGTTTTTGAGAGCAGAATTTTGAAATAATGGTTCCAAAAGGGTCTAGGCTCTGTTCAGTGATGTCATTTTCTTAAGTGTGACTGATTTTGTTTCCTACCAAGTCAAAAGTAAAGAGAAAACTTCAACAAAAGAAAAATGAAACATCAGAGACTTTTGGGGATTAGCTTAGAGGAACCTGTGACATTTACAAAGCCCTGGATGCTGTATTATATATATATATATATATATATATATATATATATATATATATATATATATATATATATATATATATATATATATAAACACATTATGGTACTGAAAAAGAGGATAAAGGTGAAACTCTCTACTGAAAGGCTGGGATTCTCTTAGCCAGGATGTGTTTAATATCAATAATGGTGCAAAACTCTGTCCACCTTTGCACTTCTGTTTATATTGCATTAAACAACAATATTCATGAACTTGTTTCTTTCACATCTGAAATACAGAAAATGGAGGAAATTGTGTTATTGACCTACATAGATAATTGTAGTTAGCATTAAAACAGTTCCCAATAGTTTTTCGACTTTCAAAATGAAAATGACCACCCCGAGTGTGACATCATTCTCAGATCTCAGCCTTCTGCGACCTAGCAAACAAAAACCACGACCGAAAGGAAACGTAATAAAACTGAAGTTTCTGTGAGACATTGCTCAGCTGGAAAGCATCACTGACGGCTCTTTCACAAAACTAATTTAAGTTTTATGAAAAATTATAATTGTACAGTTTGAACATAAAAAACTATTGTTTTTCTATTAGTTTTAAAGTCAGGCAGTCAAGAAAAAAACAAAACAAACAAAATAAAGCTCCTAAAACGACAAACATATCTTGCACCATTCCTACTAAAGAGAACAGTTGTGAGTGTTCATGGGTAAAGAAGAAAAAAGTCATCCTTGTGGAGTGATGCCATTTTATCCAAATGTCAAATCAAAACACAGAGAAGGCGTGTAAATATAAAATATCTTTCAGAACATCTGAGCTATATGTTAGAATGACTCCATATAAAACATCCCCATTGTGATGTTCCATTAAATGCTGCAAGTGCATAGTAATCCATGTGATTGGCCAGGATGATCTAGTTTCAACAAAATAACTAAGGCTGGCACATGGTACTCTTTAGGAAAAAGTCACAAATGACCATCAGTGCCTTGAATTACTGCTCACACACGGCTACACGCCACCAGTTATTATGCTTTGAGTGACAGAGACATTTACAAGGAAGTCTGATTAAACTAAGCCACTCAAGTGTTCTCATCCCTGGTTGGCACACATCAATATATTTATAATCACTGGTGTTAATAATAGCAACCAAGAGGGAACTATACACCCAGAAGACAGGTGACAAATAGATGCTTGGGTTAATAATAGCAGGAGATGGAAAAACTACTGTCCAAACTGTATATGGATCAAGAAGCAGAGGTGAAATAAGGGTTGAGAAGGTCATAAAAAAAAAATGTATGCGCTGCTCACACCCTCCCACTATGCTACGGCTCCTTCCCCACAACAGAGCCTGTTGTGAATGTGCAAGCTAGTTCGCATGGCCACTGATGACGGCAAATAAAAAGTTTTCCTTTAATAGAAATTTGTTTCTCTTCCATTAGCAGAGCTGAAGTTCATACACGAGTGTGATTGACAGTGTTAAGACCTTCGTCGTGGTGTAGTTTTACAGATGGCAGTAGGACCACAGGATTTTTTTCAGATTATGTGTCTCATATTACACCGTCAAGTAAAAGTTTTAACATGCAAAAAAAAAAAAAATTAAAGTTACATAGTGCAGCTTTTAGATTCACCACTAGCTTATGGAGAGATTGCAAAAGATGAAAAATATTTTTGTTTTGCTAAGTCCAGAAAATCGTACAAAGGAATCCCATAGGAGTATACTGGTATTTAAATGAAAGACAGACATGAACTGGGAAAAACAGTGTTGAAAATGTGGACATTTCTTTCAAAATTGAAAGAATGGAAATAGAAACAGTCTTCCCAAAAAGCAATGTTACTATAAACAAGGGGTTTACATTTTCATTATGTGGCCATTTTTTTTAAAGTGTCAGAATTAAGTATTTTTCAGGCATAAATCAAACATAAGAAATTTGCCCTCTGTCTCTTTAAGAAGCTCCTACTCCTTCCGACGTAATAACTGCCATTTAACTCTTTAAGAGCTGCAAAACCTTAAAATGTTCCTCTCAAACTTTGATTAGCTGATAGATTCCTTGTATCAAACCATAAATGGTAGAAGGTAATATGGGCCAGCTGTAATGTAGAAGTAAAACTTCCATAAAAACTGACCTTTCATTAGAAATCTTTGCATTATTTGGCTCTAAATCAGGGGTCCCCAAGCTATGGCCCGCGGGCCGGATCCGGCCCGCCACGTCATTTGGTCCGGCCCCCTGAACAATGCCGGATCCGGCCCGCCTCCTCATACCAGAGAGCATTCAGTGTTTTTTTTCATATATTGTATTTTCCGGTTTATATGTGGATTTTTCTTCAACCACCAGGGGGGCTCTTGAGCAGATGTGAAACTAACTTTCCCTCAATGGAATATATACTCGTCAGTCCCAGTCATCGTTTCACTCACGGTTTTTTCCATTTGCATTCTGGGTAAAAATCTATCTAAAAGCGCGAATGTGTCGTCGCCCCCCCTCACCCCCTCCCGTCGACAAGAGTTTTCTAAGGTTTCTTTCTCCAAAAACTAAGACCGGCCCCCGACCAGAGAAAGGAACAGCTATGTGGCCCTCGCAGGAAAAAGTTTGGTGACCCCTGCTCTAAATAAAACAAGGCTTTGATAGAATTATGCTAAAGTCCCCCTAAATTAAAATTCCCCAGTTTTATTAAGAAATGAAAAAAAGAATATTATGAGACACAAGAAAATGTCTATTTTCACAAATGCAATGACTCACACCGGGTGATGTCCTATCTTTAGTAATTCTGTGAATACAGTGCTAAGGGGCAAAATATGCTGTCCTCCTGCTAATGAAGCTTTCAGCCCTGCACAACAACCACACAATGACAGCTGGCAGGGGAGGGGCAGGAACTACATGCCATGAAATAAGAGCGGGTAAAAATTGATTAGCAATTTTCATTTGCGCTAAGCTAAACAAAAGGAGCCTGCTTGCCCTACTCTGCATATCATCATGGGGTGGAGGAGGAGGAGGACGGTGGGCAGAGCCGGTGGGGTTGGGCTGGGATGGGAACTGATCTTTCAGTGCTCAAGGCACCCATTGTTTAGTTATAGAAGACGTGGGTGTGTGTTGGGGGAAGGCTTTGGGACAAAAGAAGACTATGTGCAGACAAGAGAACTGGGGATGAAGAAAGAACCAGGGCAAAGTGGAACGATGTTGAGAGGCTTAGGTAAAGACAGTTGGAAAGGAGTATGAGGAAGTGAAGAAGGTGCGTACTTTGGACTGAGGTTGACAAGAAATGCTGGGGGAAAAAAGAGGGCTCAAAGAACGGAAAGCTTGAACAGCAGGACAGAAAGAAATAGAGGCCTGGGATTGATGGGAAGAAGTAATGGAAATAGGGAGGGGATATTTGGCAAGTCGGAGGGGATAAAGAGGTTGAATGTTGCCCAGGACTTCATGACTAATTCTGGAAATTGAAACCGGACCTGGATGGAGCCATCATGCACTTTGAACAACAAAAGCAAAGTGTCAGGAAGAAAAAAAAATGACACCCTCTCATCACTTTCCAAGTTATTAAAACCATTGGATATATTGAATATAAAAGCTCCAACAATGGAGAAATTTGCCAACCCCAGGGAAAGAAAATGGAAAACGTATGCAGCACTGTGGCCAAGCCATGTTGTTGTATGGGCAGTTTTCTTGAGGGTTTTTTTTGGCATGACCAGGAAGCTTGGCGGCTTATTGACAGAGGCACTAAAATGCATTTCACACACAAACACCCACCCATCAGACAAGGAGGCGCACACACAGCTTTAAATGCAAAACAGTGAAAAAATAGCAGCTGGTAGGAGAATGAGAAAAAAAAAACATCAACAACTTTTAACCAAAACACTGTACACAACTCTAAATTTAATTTTCTGCAAGATTAAGCACAGTAATGACTAGCTTTATAAAAACCCATAACTAATGGCTTCCAATGAGCCAATCTATAGGCATCGATCTGTTCAGTATCTCATAGACTCACAGTTTACAGCAAATAAATGAAGGAATAAAGAGGAAAAAGAGAAGGAAAAAGCAGAATAAGTACACCTTTAAACTGAAAAAGAAGACAAAAGAGTAGGATCTGATATCGAGAAAGGAAAATAAAATCTAAGACAAACTGAAGTGATAAAGGAATTTACAAGCAAAATAACAGGGTGAATAGAAAGTGATTTTAAGTTTCACATAACTAGGTTTTAAACACAATAGATTATTTTTGCTCCATTATATGTTGGTTACCTCAGTTGTTTCTCGCTCTTCACTTCTGACATTCTGTTTTTTTTTTTCATTTTCATTTGTAGTTTAGTTGATAAGAACAGATACCTGGAAAGTGTTTCAAAACAATCAGATGTAATGTTTGTAGCTAAAACTAATTTGAAATAACCATCTTTGGAAGGACCTTTAATAATGAAAAGTTTTAAAGAAAAAGGTAAGATTACCAGAAAATACAAATTTAACTTTAATGTTCAATAATTACTACCCCGGTACAAACAGTTTTTATTTCAGTCCATTCTTTGTCAGATCCTCCTTTTTTATGCCATAAAGTTATTTCCTAATGTTTAAAGGCAGTTTTTTAATCATCACACAGGTGCTACGGTCAGCCTATTGGGACATTTTCAGCAATATTTCTCACACACTTAAGAAATGTAAGTATGAGTAATAAAAAAGATTGGACCTTTATTTTTTAATTGTACTTTTTTGGGTTAATTTTTACAAAGTAACTGAGTTTTCAGAGGTAAAGGAGTCATTGAGGTTTGAGCTTAAATATAATCGATTATATTTTAACTGAGATTTTAGATTTTAGCTCTTAAAATTTGAGCAAAAATCTCAGTTTAGAAGCTTGTTAAATCAATCCCACTCACAATAATTGTCTTGTCCCTAATGGGGTCAGGAGGGTTGCTGGTGTCTATCTCCAGCTAACGTTTGGGCGAGAGGAGGGGTCACCCTGGACAGGTCGCCCACTCATATATTGAGTTTTTGCATATATATATATATATATATATATATATATATATATATATATATATATATATATATATATAGAGGCAAATAACCCCTCTGGTCTTCTTCTTGGTTAATCCTGCACTTAACAGCTTTTTTGTGGCTCATTGACTAAGAACTAAAGGTGGCAGCAAATGAGAATGAGGGGGACAAACTGAAATAAAACAATCCGCTGCTGAAAATGCACAGCGTCTTAAATCCAGAGAGGGCTGCTTCCATTAATCCCTGCGGATTAAACTTCTAAACAGTTCTATTCAAGCCAATTAATTCATGCATATATCCGTCTTCGGCTCTTTTCATGTCATTTAATATGATGGAGGGCAAACTCCTGGGAAATGGAGGGTGGGTCGGGGGGTGGATGTGCGTCAACATTAATGCACGCAATGCTGCACCACATAGCCACACACCTTGAAGCATGTACACACATTTTCACACATATCTACATGCTACAATGCCATGAATTCATGCAATTTGTAAGAGAATGGACGGTGGGAGTGTTAGGACTGAAAGGAGCCTCCAAAAGTTGACTGACATATTCTGACAGCTGAATACTAATCATGAGATCAACCTCAGGCTAAATCTACAGGATCTCACAGGGGCCTCTGGCTGAGAGAAGCATAAAAAGGATTAACAGTGAATACAGAAACCTTCTACAGAGCAGACAACCACCAGCTCAACAATTTACAATCTCAAGATGAAGACGAAAAAAAAACAAAAACCCAAACAGGTTGAATTTCACCACAAAGAAATGCCAGACCTGAAGTGAACTGATCGAAAAGAGAGTGGTGGAAAAAAAGAATATTAAAGGAATAAATGTGGTAAAATACTTTTTTAAATGACTTTGGTTTTTAAGCCACCACCACTAAAGAAGAAGACCAAAAGGCTACAACAGTAACGATATGTAAATCCTTAATAACATAAAAAGACTGTCTGCAACAGTTGCAGAATAATTCATTTCCTTTTTAAAATATTGTTGCTCATGATTTGGTGACTCAGTGACATCGTTTAGGTCTAAAGAGTGCAGCTGTGAAGCATCTGAAAAGGCCTCAAGTCTGCAGTTACACATCTATGTCAAAGTCAAGTCAAGTTGATTTGTACAGCCAATTTAAAGGGCTTCACATGACAAAAACAAAACAAAAAATAAATACATAGCTGTGGCAAGATAAAGAGAAAAAGCAACTATAAACAAAAGGGTTTTAAGCCTTGATTATAAATAAATCAGTGTTTCAGCATTTTAGTAGTTTTCTGGATCTTTGCTCCAGATTTGTGGTGCATAAAAACATAATTTTGCTTCTTCATGTTTGGTTCTGATTCTGGGAATGCAGAGCAGACTTGAACCAGAAAAACCGAGTGGTCTGGAAGCTTTTAATATTTTTTTGGTTCAAAGCTAACAAAAGTATTTTGAAGTGTGTTCTCTGAGCTACATGGAGTCAGTGTAAGTAGTGTGTTTTTCTTTGTGCGGTTTGCATCTGTGTGAATCTAAGCCGTCTGCCAGGTGGAAGCTGCTGCAGAGTCTTAGTAGAAACCCAAATCACCTGGAAAGGTGACCAGATTACCTGAAGTTCAAATCAGGTCTGGTCTAAATTACAACTGCCATGTAAGTCAATCTGATTTTCTATTAAAAAAAATAGAACTATCAAAAATGGCAAGTGTACAGTAAAAGATAATTCAAAATATTTCAAAATGTATTTATTAAAGGTAACTGGCATGTGTACAAGAGGAACCAAAACATTGATACAAGGTTGACAACTAATACTTCACTGTTTTAGGACACAAAGTAGCAGCCATGATTTCTCTACATGTCCCGCAAAACTGTTCCACACATTTCCATAGATGAGCTCGTTGTCCAGTGGTTGCACCACTAGACTGTATTATTTTAATAACTCTTTGATCAGTTAAGAACCTGCACAGTCAGTGGCTACACAATTAGCATCTTGGAACATTGTATGATACAAAACTGAGCTAATAAGTTTTTTTGGGACTGACTGAATGGTTGCATGTTAAAATTGTAGCTACAATATGCAGAAAAGCTGTTTTAAACAGTGCACTCCCTTAAAGAAGCTTATGCTGCACCAGTGCATTAACCTAATAATAGAATTTAATTTACTTCTCATGAAAGATATTAAATTTGCCTAGCATATTTTATATATGTTGCTAATTAAAGATGTAGCCAGTTTTTGCTGAAACAGAGCTCAACTTGCAGGGTAGCTTTACTCTTTTCCATATATGTCAACCAAATGCTTATTAATCATGTGGTGGAAACTGCAGTCCTATTCTCTATTCACTTTACAATTTTATAAATATTATTTCTTAAAATTGGCCTTGCAGTCTTTGGTTAACCATGCAAACTGACAGATACACAATATCTGTGAGTAAAAAGATACAGTTCCTGGTACCGACCCTGATCTCACAATTGTTTGGTAATTTTCTCTAAGAAGTGCTGGTAGCACTACTCCTCTTACCTGATATTCTTGTTGTCGGGTGTCTGCTGCAAGCTGTCCTCACTCCTGAGATGCTGGAATCAAAGAAAGAAGAGACACGTGCTGTAGCTAAAGCAGTTTTCTCACGTGAAGCCACGTAGCAAAGAGTCTTAAAACTTTACATCTTTGTCGCTTCACGTCTTCAGCTGTGTGTCTTATCGCCATATTCCTTATTTCCGAGTCTTTTCAGAGGCGCCATGACTTCTGTCACTGTGATCAGACATCAGTTCGTCCCTCTGACCCAACTCGTGCACTAACCAGTGACATGCTTTAATTATTGAACGGCTGACCTCAATCGGTTGGCTAGAGCAGACTAAAACATATTGCACCATTCAGAAATGCATTACTACTATACACAAACGCGTGCAATTAACCACAATAGTAACTTGCAACTTTAATTTGTGCTAGTCATTTAATATGTTGTTCCTGGAGATAGTTTCTAAAGTCTAAGTATTTAAAAATATAGTCCAAACAACACACAAGAAATCAAAAGAATTGTCTTCAGACACAAGTCCGGGGAACGGTGCAGAAAGTTTTCTGTCACTTTGAAGGTCCTAATGAGCTCAGTGGTCTCCGTCATGAAAAAAGCAAACTGCTCTGGTCTGATGACTGAGTAAAGAGATTAAATTAATACAATTTGGGATAAGGTTGATGACAAAATGTTGAAAACGTGAAGAGCTGTGAATACTTTCCATGATGCACTGCAAATAAAATGCTAAATAAAGTTTCAGTGGAGTTTCCTTAAGAGGAAGAAAAGCATGAAATGTAAGTCATGATACAACTTGACAGAGTTGACTGGGAACATGACTCAAGTTAAATCTGGTTGTAACTCTGTCACAAGAAAGAAAATATATCTTTTGGTATGCGACGCATGTTTTACAGATGCTTTAATTCCATATCCAAATACATTCTGGAAAGAATGATCAGTGGTCACACTTGTCCTGTTACAAATGATCAAACACACTAGATGATACTAGATATGATTCCCAAGGCATGACACTACCAGAGCATTTATAGATTAGGATATCTGGTACATTAAGGCCCAGTCCGAGGCAAGCTTTCCTTTCCTTTTTTTTACCCACAGCACCAACCAAAGTCATCATGTCTAATGCAACAGAAATGGCACAGGTCTTCAGCGATGACATTCATTTCAACACTGTCCTCAGAAACATGAGTGACATGTTGACTCTCATTATATTTTGATGAGTGTAACCCAACTGGGCTCTATTTGCATGCTGCGTGGCTTGTGGCCTATGATTAGTTACAAATAGTTCAATGGGTCACACCATTTGGCTCTGATCCCGAGACCTTGGAGTTCAGACACACAACCTCCAAACCGCATGCTTACCGCTTGTGTAGGATCACAATGCTACTTTACTATTACAGAAAACTACATCGAAATCAGTTTTTAAGGTATGACCTGTAAAATATTTAACTTTTAAACAATTGTTCCTTTGTTCAAGCCAAACACGAGTGTTACATTCTTCAGCTGGAACTGGCTGATAGGAAAAAGAACCACCACACTGAAATCTTTTTTAAATATACAATATGCCTTAACATTTTTATTTATCCTGATACAATAACTTTAAAGAACCAACGTATGCATGTGCTTTCATTGCCTAAAATTGAAAAGCTAAGAGTAATTTATAGATGCATACTGTATCAAACTTCTTCCAAATCTGCCGTGTCGTCCCACCAAATTCATTGAACTCTTAACTTTTTGTATACCTGCCTGCAAAATAATAATGTGACTTAAAAAAAAAGAGGAAAAAAAGTTGTGGATATTAGGAATGATCACGTAAGAAAAAAAAAAGTAGATTCAGGACTTATATCACTTTTACTAAAAAACAAAGTTTCTTTCTGTTTGTTTTTAGCGTTTAGCTTGGTTAAGGCTGTAACTGAAATAAGACAGAAATGTTACATAGATTAAAAAAAGAAGGAAATATGTGAAGGAAAAAAGCAGCAAAGTGTGAAACCATCACTTATCAGCTTCCAGGTGAAATTCTATGATGAACCTAAAATGCACTATAACCTTTACAGGTGAACTTATTGTGACGTTCTCAAAACTTTTCAATTACAGCTATCATATCCAGCAATAAAATGTCTTCAAATTTGTCTTGCTCCAACTTTAATTGCTCAGTATCTGGAAACGTGGCCCAACTGGAACTGAAGAGTTTTGTTCACTTCCTCAACTACAGCCATGGCAGACTTGAACTCAAAAACAGTGCAGAAACTTGACGTTGTCATTCACAAATCCTCGCTCTGTTTTCTGATTGGCCAGAATGAAATACATCCAGCCTTGCTGGGGCAAATCCAAGATGGAGCACGATGAACGGAGATTGCATAGAAATGCAATCACCATGCTGCCCAAAAGCCAAACATACCTAACTTTTTGTGAGTAGAGTATTCAGAAAGTGACCAGATGAGACCAAAGTTTAACATTTTGCATCTTGACTGGGGAAATGTTCACTTTTCAGCAGAAAAACAAACATGCAACTGGGGAAACATTTCGCTGGTTGAGATAAGAGCACATGCATTAGAATTGCTCAGTCAAATCCCAGACCTACATCGAAGACCAAGTCTACTAGCTAGAGATCTATATGTCCAAAACTTTAGAATTAATGTTAATAATTAAACTTACTTACAAACAAGTAAGTTTGTTTGTCTAATTTGGCTGAGCCTCAGCTGTCATGCAAAAAAGAATGGTCAAAAATGAGCGATGAGTACAAAGTTCATAGAAACATTGACAGAAAGAGCCTCACATGTAGTTATTGTCAACTTTTTTGGATTTTTAGTTGTCAATTCTGTTGCTCCCTCCCACTTCCCCAAATAAACAGAGGTTAGTGGGGAATGGATACATTTGAAAGATAATGCAGGTTGTTTTGGCAGACAGGTGGTCCAATACTGCTTTTAAGAAAAACAGCAATAGTTATTTTTATCAACCCTAGCAAAATAAGTTAGAGAATTCAAGAAGAATATTTTGTAATAAAAATAGACCAGACACGTAACCATGCTAAAACTGATTCTATGTCTCTCACACACACACACACACACACACTACAAAAAGCAGTCAAACCAAGCTCTCAACATGGAGCTTCATGCATGCATGCACGTGTCTGTGAAGTTTGGCTCCGTCTTTCTTTAGTCCATACGGTGTTTTGTATTTGCCATAATCCCCTGTCAGCAACACTTAGGCAGGCAGACAATAGCAGAAGATCGGCAGCCAAACCCGCTTCACTCTGAGCTTGGCAGGTCAGCGTACAAGCAGCATGTTTTACACACGTGTGTGTACACACACACACACGACCCCCTCCGCCACCCTCCTCCACACACAGACACACACTACTGTGCTTTAACGTTCATGAAGCACGGGAAACACACATGTCCCACTGAGATGCAGGGTACTCACACCTTCTCCAGGCTCTCTTCAAAGAGTTGTGATGCAGTTCTCAAGGACACAGCTTTCTGAGATCCTCTTTTTCTCTCTCTCTTCTTACTCTGGCACACTCTCCCTGACTCCCACAATCTCTCATTTGCCTCTTGTTTGCAGGACAGCAGATATAAGTGTGTTGCTGCCTTTTCCCTCTTATCCTTTTTCATTCCTTTTTCCTCTCTCCCTTTCTCTCTCTCAGCTCTACTCTACTTTTCGTCTGCAGCTGAGAAGCACAGCTCATACTCTGCCATGAAGCAGACCTCGCTTTTTTTTTTTTTTTTCCAAGTGCTGGACGGTACAAGAAGGAGGAAGCGAGAGAAAGAGGACAGGAGAGAGAGAGAGAGAAGTGTTGAGCAAACAGACCAAACTAATGTGCCACTTCAGGTCACCGGTTTGGGTCCAGCTGCTGAAGAAAAACACAAGTAAAACAGATGTTTTAAGTCAGCTGTAAAAAGAAAAGAAAATAAAAGCACAAAGGATTCACAACAGCTAAATACAGAAAAATAATAAAATCTGGAAATGCTAAGAAAAATTAGCACATACATTAGATTAAGGACTACGAAGGGAATAACAAATGTAGAGTGATCGCTTGATCGCTTGGTGGTGAAATGTGGAGAGAAAGCCAAAAAAGAATTACCTTAACTGTAGCTGTCTTTTCAGAAAAATGGTCCCAGTGGGACAGATCCAGAAAGAAACAAAACCAGAAAGCAGAAACAAACATCTATTTATGGAGCAGGGGGTCCAGTTTCCCAACTACACGAGCTTGCTGCTTTTTTGACAGAGTTACCCATTCAGCAGTTTACGGAGAAGGACTGTGTTTAATAAGGAAATTATGTGCACAGAATCATGATACAGAAAAAAGCACACTCAGTTCTACGGTTTGCATCCAATATCTTGCATAATATCATAATAGGAAAACATCAGATTTTTTTTTCCAAGTCTTGAGTTTAAGTGAGAACACCTCAGACAAACAACAGCCAGACCAAATGGAGTAAACCACTTTCATTCACCAAATGTTGATAAAGTGTTAAAATGGTGAAAGAAAAAAAAAAAAAACCTGATAAACATTTAGGTTAAGTGCATTTAATCTAATGATGGGTGAATGGCAAAGACAAAAAAGGAAGACAATATAAGCAGCAATGTCAATGTTGCTAGCAACCATGGTATTCATGTTGATTAACGTGCATTATCCTCTTTATGGAAAATAAATAAATCTAATCTAGAATCTTAAACACCTCGTCAAGTATGGAGGTGGACGGATGACGGGGGATTTGTTTTCCGGCCACACAATCTGGTGCCTGTGCCACAAATCAGAATGACGGTAATTTCTGGACTAAAAATAAATTGTACATACATAGGCTGCACTTGAATTGGTACATGATGGTTTGATATGCAGCAGAGCAGATTATGGCAAAAAGGGGAAAATAAATAGCACCAAGCAAAATGTCGTGTTGAGAGCTGAGCACAAACAAACTCTTTTACAACTACTGTCATGAAACAAAATCGACCAAATATCCTCACTGTCATGTGGTCATGAAATATGTAATTTACCAAAACTTGTTTTGTATAGGAGTTTCACATGGAGTCATAAATATCCCCCCCCCCCCTAATTTTATACAGTATCACCAGTTGTATCAAGCCACTGGTAAGGTCAGCTGGGAGGGTGTCGGACTTCGATGCAGGTAAAGGGGGTTCTGGTCCTGTCTGATATCATCATCTAGTGTTGGACTTAAGTGAGACCATTAGAAGCAGCTACCTAACTCGTATGATGACGAGAGCAAATAAACAGAGTGATGTTGAGATTCTGTGGGACGTCCAAACACAAAAACAGATAAGACAGTAAAGTAACCAAACGTTGTGGTCATTAATAAGCAGCAGAGGACAGCTGTTGTAATTGATGTGGCCAAATGATAGAAGCATCAGGAAAAGGAAAACGAAAGAGAGGAGAAATACCACGGGTGCAGTGACCCATACTGGAGAGACGGAGCCGCTGTACAAACATCTGACACCACAGTCCAGAAGAGCGCTCTCCTGTGGATAGTTAAGATACTGGGGTCGGTGAGAGAGATTGTTTATATTCTTTATTTTTCAATTTTTCTTCTTTTAGACTCTAGTGGCCTTTATTGTACAGTAAATAGGGAAAAGGAGAGAGGCAAAGACCCAAGAACAGGAATCGAACCCAGAACATCCATGTCTACACATGGTGTAACACATGGTGTAGCCTCCCAGGTAGATCATCAACTTGTCTTACTCACGGACATGATTTTTTTTTTTTTTACACACACTGAAAATGCCAATGCTATTACTGAAACCGTCATTAGTTGTGTTTGATCTAGGAGTGTGATGCACCAAGGCTCCGGGAAAGCCACGTTACTAATGCACTGATGAAGAAGGAGCAATTGATTTGCAATGGAAATGCAATGCATCAGCTGTGGCTTTTCACACATGGGGATCAATCAGGTTAGTTTTAGTTAAGGACTGAGCACTGCCTTGGTTGCTTTTTATACTTTCAAATGGTCTTGGTTCTGCTATTCTTCTACAGTTTTATACATTTCACTTTTCTTTAATGTTTATACAACAAATCAGACTAAAGAAAGAAATGAGAAACTGAGAAAGCCTTAAACACACTTCAACATACATTGAATGATTTTGTGCACAGTGTGTATGTTTTCCTCCAAAGTAAAAATCGATCACCAACACGTCGGGTTTTTATAACTCACATGCTGTGGAGTCACACAACTTGCACAAAACTGGATGCACATGTATTCCAGTACATGTTCCCTCGGGGTTATAAATGTCAAAAAGTAGTGAGAGCAGAGCAATAAGCTAAAGGCCTTTTCTATTCCATTTAGTTAAGAATATGTTGCTGCTGTCATTGCATAGGGATTTATCACTTTTATAATGATCATGTCCAATCACTCTGTCTTTACATTTAAATGTTTATTTGCCTCGCTTATTGAAAATAAATTAATGGTTTTGTTCCAACAATTAGAATTGCTCATAACATGAAAAAAAAAAAAGTTAGATTAGATTACTTGCAAAAAAGTATTTTGTGTTACTTACATGGTCTAAATCTCATTGTTCAACGAATTTATACATTCTTCTTTCTGTCCAGAGTGAAATAAAGCTCATTTGTTTAGCACATTCCAGCAACAGGCAGTTTAAAGTGGTTTACATAAAACAAAATGCAGCAACCAATTACTGTATGAAACAATAAACATTACATTTGGTCAAAATCCATCAAAATCAGCAGGTAAATATGCCTCAACTATATTGATCAATTTTCTAGTTGCTAGGAATTTAAGGTGGGTTTTTAGCCTTGATTGAAAGTCACAAAACTTTAATTCAGCTATTTGATTTTATTACAGTGGCTCTCAAGTCAAGTCATCTTGAGATTACATAAGAAAGAAAAAGTGCTAAAGTTAAAAACTAGTTTCATAGACCCCTACTTAATTACACATCTTATTTTTAACAACTGTTGTGGCCCCAACTTGAATAAACTCTGTATTTGTGTCTTGCAAATAATTAAGCTGATTCTTCAACAATCTGTTCTGAAGAAGCAGACCAGATTGACAGAAGATAATGAAAGGTGGAGCATGCAGAGCAGACAGAACGTTAATAAGCAAATGTTTGAATACATCTGGAAACAATAAGAATATAGAGGTACACAGAGAGAAAAAAGGGAAACAGGGTGGAGGACAAGGACGGGGTGAAGTGTGTAACTCACTCCTGTCCCCATCACCAGCGCTCAGTCCTAATTTACCCAGAACAATCAATTGGATCAGGAGGCAGACACTGATAGAGGACTACCATGCAACAGGATCCACCATATACGTGCGTGCACACACACCAACGCACGCACACACACTCTGAGGGAGAAGGAGGACTTGCATGCAACAGGATATATTCACCCCCCACCACCCCACACACACACACTTTTATGCTGACAAGAGAGAAAAAGTTTGCAGCTCATATCTGCAGCCTCTGCACTGACTTCTACCGAGCAGACTGTATTGTGCACCAAAGTCATTGTGGCTCCGTGGGGTTACAGCGGGAGGTCAGGGCCCAGGAGACACAACAAGCACAGGGGGAGCAGAACTGGAGTGAGAGAGCAGGAGGGTGAAGTGGAAAGAGGGAGAGAGGTGAGGTACGACCATCAGTAGGAGGCGAGCAGGGAAACAAGAAAAATAGAAGGACAAAGTTATCACACCCGTCATGGCTTGAGAAAGAAACGGAGACAGAGCGGAAGAGAGAGAAATTAATTCTCCTGAAAAGAAAAGGTGCAAAAAAGTGGGCCAACTACTACAAGTGTTGTGAGGTATAGAGATTATAAAAGTAAGTTTGAATCTTTCACAATAAAAGACGCGGTCTTCCATCGATCCTTTAGAGGTCACACAAGTCAAATAAACCTGAATAATATCCTTCACCGTGCACAACGTAGTCATAATGTTTTGTAAATACGCCTTCTTTTGCTTAGAGCTCTCTCCTTTGAGCAATTAGATATTCAAAGGTAATAAATTCTCTTTCAGGATTTTTACCAGCTTTCTGTATGCTTTCACTAATTAGTCTACTTCTGTGAAAAGAAAAAAAAATCTTGAAAGTAATGTTTTCTTTCTTTGTCTAATAAAACTTTGACTATACTCTGAAAATTTCTGGGATTTGACAATCTGATCCAGCCTCAGCGCGACCTCCCCGCTTCGACAGATCTGCTTTTGGAACTGAGGCTCACAGTCACAGAGAGAACCAAGCCGATGGATCCCAGAGCAGAACCGTAAGCTGGTCCTGGCTCAGAGAAAGTCAGCGGCTATTTGACACACAAAGTGGGCACTGTCATGGCGACGATCCTGAGCGAGAAACCGACGGACTCAAAGTTTCTTATTTGAATTCTTTTGTCCTTCTCTTAAAACTGCAGCTGAACATTCCCATGCCGCTCTAACTTAAACGGACGCCCATTTCTTTAAAACTTAAAGAAAGAGAGACATTTTGATTCGTGAAATCCTCATTCTGTTTAATTTGAAGTATTTAATTGTTGATTCTTAAAATAAACACATTTGTAATGACGACAGAATCTCCTCTTTGCTGTGACGTGTGATTGGCTCACTGATAAAAATGACTCCTCTATCAGATTGATTTTTCAATGAATATGAGACTAATCAATATAAACGAGACGGATATGAGACACTTTCTGAATATAAATATAAATTTAAATATAATATAGTATCAATTTCTACAAAGTTGGCAGTAATTTGCCTACTCTTGGTGTTTATTAATGATATAAACATTTCGGGTTATATGTAATTTTTGTTATTACCTGTTGCTGTTTACATTAATTATTCTTGCTCATTATTCTCACTTTTCCTTGTTTAAATTAAACATGTTGTGCCACATTTCATTCTAATAAAGCCTTTTTTTTATAATGTTGTTGAATGATATTAGTAAGCTTGTGGCTAGCTGCATCTTCCTGTCATCTTATTATGATTTCATCTTCATAGATGCTGATGTAAAAGAGCCCATAAATTAACCAGCACATGCCATGCTTGATTTATTAACTTTACATTTATTTGGAGCAAGAATACTTGGTGAAGAAGGGGCATTCAGTAGATATACTATCACACCATTGATTACCGTGCATCTCGTTGCCTTTACCTTCCTAATACCAAGATAAAGTTCAGGATGAACACATATTTCTGCAGCTACACGGATCATGAATCTCAAAGCCATAAAATTGAGTGGATTAAATTTATGACTAATTTATTTGACTTATAACTAATTGGAGCAATGCTTTATTTATCCTGTAAATTATTCCCTTTGCGCCAGACTGTTTGTGTAAATATGGCAGCAACAGACAGAGAAAGAGAGGGGTAGAGAGGACATGTGAGATCCAGACTAGACCATTCATTCTAAAGGGTGACACATTTAATTTAGGCCCGGCAAAAGAAATTAAAAGGCATCACCGTTATTAATGAAGAAGAAGCATAATGGGGGCAAGTTACACATAGAAACACACACATACACGCACACACACACACACACACGGAGACATTTGGAGACAGTCAAGAGCACTTCATCCAGTTTTTAATGACGTTTCTTCAAAAATAGTGGCTTTCTTATGTTGTTTTGATGTTTGAATTTATTCAAGTTTAGTTGTGATTTTTGTTTTTTATGTCTCCATCATTCGATTCGTCTTAATAAAATACTTGCGCCGACGTTTCGCATTGTTTGTTGCTTTGAAGTACAAACTGAGCGTGCGCAAACAAAACCTGACCCCTTACAAGCAGCAAAAAAAAAAAGTTTTAAAAAGTACAAATTACTAGTAATAAAGATGTGTAAACAAATATGAAGCCACAAGTTTAACTGTGGCATTGAAAGTCATGTGTCTGTTATCACTGCTGTATTCATCAAGGCTGTAAATTGACAGAATGGAAAGCAGACTGCGCGTTTAGTCTTCCCTTAATTTTGCTGCAGGTTTGCCAATCTCTCATGCTATTAAATGTATAGCCGGCACAGTACTTCTATTGATTAACAAATGACAACGGCGTCAATGTGCACTTGAGGTCGGGGAGTTATTGCCTTATTTTAACTCTCTCTTTTCCCTCCTTCTGTGTCTTGATTCTTTTCTGCCCCTTTGTGTTGCTCTCTCGTCCAGCTCTCCTGCCTACATTTCCCTAACACTCTTCCTTCCCTTTTTCTAAATAGATATTGAAGTTTTCTATTTAAGGCAGATGCTGTTTAACTTCCTTGGGGTGGGAAGTGAAAGGCAGGCAGAGGGCCATCCATCTCGCTATCCACCTGCTGACATCTTTAAATGCTATTGACACCCACTGCCAGCATTAACATGCAAAACTGCACCGCATGTTTGATTTCATTAGCTCATTGTGCACAGGGTTTTCCTTTGCCCTGCCGGTGGGATTCTGGCCTCAGATACCGGATTGGATGCAGAATTGGCACATTTTCATGACTTATCAGAAAAACAGCCTGTTTTACAAAAGCTGCATAGAAATTACTTTCAGTACGTCTAACAAACGTTGTCCTCAGATATGGCACCCCATTTGCATTGTGTCCTCACCAGTGAGCCTTCACATTGATGGAAAAATTGACAATGATAAAAAACAAAAGATTAAAATGATTTCCATTTGCATTCAACTCAACTGCTATCAAAAAGATTAGTATTTGATTCTGTAATGAATAACTGAAGCATGTTTGTGGCCTTTTTGAGACGGCAGCGAGAAAGCTGAATGTCGACTTAAGAACTAGTGCAGGCAGTCATTTTTAGGCAAACTATAAAACAACAGTCGCACAATGTTGTTATGGCTTGGCATTGTTGCATCACAGCAGAAAGGCCTCAGGCCCAGTTTGCTGTTCAAACCTCAGCTATTAGCATGTGCAACTTGTGCATGTGCTACCACTCCAGCTTCTACTGCCACCTCCTGCTGTCCAAACTTAAAAAAAAGACTTTCGAAGAAAGTGTGTTTAAAAATGTTTTGCCCGTGTGTCTGTGTTAGCTCTTTGAACAACAAGCAACCTGTACTTCCTCTTGCCTGCAGATTGCTAAAGGAGAGTTAAACTTATTAGCAGTTCCCTGAAAAGCTTTGCAGTGGAGTAACCTCAAGAATCTCATCTGTTTTTACCTCGTCACAACAGCCTCAAATCAAACAAACATCCATATCTGAGAACGATAACTCAAGCAAACACACACAAAAAAACTATTTTGAAGTGTTGATTTAGTTTATTAAGGGATAAAAGCTTAATAAACATGACCCTGTGTGGAAAAAGTAACTTTTCCTCTGATAAGGGATGCATTGACTGTGATTTGCCACATTTTTAATTCAATTTCACTATGCATGATTTTCACCTGAGCTATGGAATTGAGCTCAAAAAGCAAAACTTTATTCCTTGATCAAAGTCAGTTTTAGGAACAGGTGAGAAATGAAGTCTGTTATCGGTTGAAAAGTAATTTGTAAGGCTACAGAATTCCAGACCAGGGTAAAAAAGCTTTTATCCAAAAATGGAGTGATCCTGGAACAGTGGTATCCCTCCCCACAAGTGACCAGCCTGTCAAATTTACTCCAAGAGTGCAGTGATGACACGTCTAGGAGGTCTCAAAAAGGCCAAGACCAGCATTGAGGGCACTGCTGACCACACGTTACTACAACTATGCTTTCTTTAAAGTTAGCGTAAAATCAATAACAAAATCACTGGGCAAGAACGGCGTCCATGGTTGGGTCAAGTGGATTACGGGACAAATACAGTGAACATCAGTTCGGAGAAAGAACTTCAAGTGACGGCAGTACATGATTCATTGAAGCTGCTGGACTTGAGCGACTATGAGAATTTTAAATAGGAATGAAAGTTCAGCCATTACTTTGATACAAAGTTTAATCTCTTAATGTCTAAAAAAGGCTGACTTTTAAATTCTTTTGTGGATGATGATGATGATGATGATGAACAAAGGACTACTTTAAATTTTACGTATATTTCCTCCAGCAAAGTTTCATGTAGTGCCACCATGTCAGTCAGTGGAGTTTATATTTTTTTTTCTTTAGTGTTCCTCTTTGTTCATTGCTGAATGCTACATAACATGAAGCATTTAATGAGGCAACAAAGTGAGCGACTATGTTGTCCAACTATTTATCTTTTGGGGCTTTTTTTTTCTTTACAAAACTCAAATCTTAACTAAAGTCACTGCTCATAGAATGTCATATATAACATATGAAGGAAATGCATACAACTAATAATACAGTGGGAATTTGGGGAAAAAAAATCTTCATACAAATAGTTTATATTAGAAAAATGGACTGTAATCCATTTTTAACAAGAAAGGAGGATACTGCTCTTACAAAAATATGGATTTTCTTTTTAAAGGTGAGCTGGATTTTCTTTTTACAAGTAATTTTTTTCAGTACTAAATTATTCCTTTGGTGATATAGTGTTTCTACTAAAAAGAGGAATCCTGAGAGACAAAACTCTGTTTAATTGTGTCTATGAGATACTTTCTCTACCTCACATTTGTTAACATGGGTTTGTACAACATTTAAAACAAGAATTACTTCTCAGTATTTCCCCCCCCCTTTAACAAATAGAGATTATTAAATATTCACTCAGCTAAGAGCAACACTGTAGGCAAAGATGCAGAGGACTGTATCTTTGCTGCCACCTATTGCAGACACGAAACACGCCATCTCTCTGTCTCAGAAAGCCTCACTTTTACTTTGTCTCCAGCTCAGGGTTTGAATGTCTTCATCCTGCCAGCTGGGGTTTCAAACACACTCATTTCTCCCAGGCTCTTCAGCACTGCGGCAGGGGCTTCGGTGGCTTGGGGATTTTATTTTCCAGGGTTGACAATGCGTGAGGTGTTTGTGATATGCTAATTTATTCATTTTTGTCCACTCCTCCCCTTCCTTCTTTCTCTTTTGCAACTATCAATCTAATCACTTCATCGGAATTCCTTGAGCAAATCAGGGGAAGGAGAGAGAAGCACCGAGAAGAGAAAATGGAAAAGAAAAGAGATTAAAGCAAACAGCTTCTAAAGCCCCACAACAGCTCTCTGAACACATGTCCCTGTATCCAACCTTTCAGCACTAGAGAACCTCCACTCACACACCAAGTCTGTTTATTTCCACTGACGGATTTAATTAATTAATTTATTTTTTATATAAAAACTAAATCAATTGTAATATTTTGATTAATGTGAGTGATTAGATGATTTAGTTGTGCCACCAAAATGTTCAAAAACAGTCCAGGAAATTCTCAGCTTCACAAAAACACAGAAAGGTGTAAAGCTCAGGTGCCAAAAAATATTTAACAACACATTTAATTTATGTATGATTCTATGCACAGCAGTGTCAGTTAAAAAAAAGTCACAAAATATTTTAAAGATTGTAAAAATTATTGTAGACCTGACAAAACAATATACTTTTTTTTTTTTACTTTCCTGGAAAACAAATGGATGACAGTCAATTTTAATAGTAAGTCAACAAATTGCATCCAAGTGACTTGGCATGTTGTTACAAATCAGGCAGGATGGCCGTTGCTTTTGTGATGAAATCAAAGCCTGATGTGTTTCAGATCCTCTGTGGGGTCAAAGCATAAATGTGTGAGCTGGATGAAGTCACTTAAGATGAGGCAGGTAGCCGATATTCTCCAAGCACATTTGCTGTAATGATGTACAGTATAATAGAGAACTATCAGTGTGCTGGGGTGTTTTTTGTGTCGCAGGTGTTGAGAAATTATTCTGACCAAAGTTACAGACTCCACACAGAAAAGGATGCAGCCAAACTGAGATTCTCACGTTCAGTTTGCATTTATGTATGCATGGTTACAGCAGTTCTCGTGTTTTCTTTCAACCACTTTTCACTTCTGAATACTTTTTTCTCTCACCTAATTTCTCTCTCTCCTCTTAATCACAGAGAGTAAGGGGATTGATAACCGTCTATTACCTTGTGTTGCTCTGTGATTAATGCTCTCAGGTCCTTCTCATTGTTTCTCATTCATAGCTCATGTCATGGCCCATAAACTAATATCTAAAAGAGATGTGCTGGATGATTCCCACTCTAAAAAGAGGACAAGAGAAAGAGACTTTCATGAGAGGGAGACGTACTAATACTTATGCTAAAGTTTGATAAAGGGCACGAAGAAAGGAAAGTCAAAGATGAAACAAAGTAGGGAAAAAAAAACACTTGTTTGTGATTTTATTTAGGTTGAAATATTCAGTTGCATTCTGTCTGGAAGAGTGGGTGTCAGCATTATGCCAAATCTAGATATAAATCTGAGGTTAGAGCTGATTTGTTGCTCTCATCCTGGCATATTTATTAGATACTTCCACTCTGCTGTAATTCTACATGTAACATGTGACAAGCACATGGACAAACCATCAACAAGAGCATGGAGAAACAATTTATGTAATTAAGTCTGTGTTCATTGTTTATTCATGCAACATGCATTAAGTGAGTCTCCTAACTCATGTTTCACTTGTCTGTCAAAACTGCAAAAAAGGGGTGATGAAGGCGTGACACAATGATGTAAAATATGATTGTATAAATTTGCATCGTTGTGGAATTACACGTGTTGTCTGCTCCATTATGGACTGCATGATTCCAGCTAAGCTGAAAAATCACTGGAATAATTTTAGAAATTTGTTGAAAGTATAAAAATAAATATTTTTAAAATAGGTTTTGCCCAGTGTCGTCACAGTGGTCGGTACAAAGACAGAAGAAGTGATTTAAAATGTGTTAAGTATATTAATCTTGAAAATCTGGAAGAGATATGTTTGAACTAACTGAATAAGTCAGAAAAATATGAATCACTCAAAACAAAACAAAAAAAAAATGACACGTGAAGGAACAACAACTACTCAACCAGGAAGCAGGAAAACTTATTACATTTTAGCTTAATAGTCTATTGCTAAATTAGCATTTTTTATATTAAAGAAAAAGTTTGCCAGTCGCGTACATTCGCCACTGTGTGTACACGCGTGGCAGCATAGGTACTCTGTATTTTAGCTAAGAAAACCCTGGCAACTTCAGATGAGTTTCCAGATGGCATACACTTAAATTAATGAAGACAGACACAGCTTATGGACACAAAGACCCACACAAACAATGGTCTAACAAAATTTGCAGAAGGGCCAGAATATTTCAAAGCAGATAGGGAAAATGCCAGTTTTAAACACTATGGCCTGCTTGCTTTAAATATTTCAGTTTCAATTTAGACAGTGTTTTTTATGCTGTTTTGTTTTTTTTTAATCATTAATCCATTAAATATTTTTGAAAGACACATTTTGATTGCAACTTTGGGGATGAACGTCTGCATGGAAAACATAGGCGGCCCACCCAAATCACTGTAAATACTAACCAAGAAATAAAATAAAATACAGAAAAGTGTTATTTTTCTGTAACACAAGTACGAGAACTACAAGTAGAATATGTAATCGATTTTGTGTTACCATTACTTTAACATGATTACATCAGATGGTTAAAAAATAATGAAAAATAAATACAAATATGAAGACCTTATTTTGTACTTTTCCTCTTGCAGAACATTTATAGAAAAAGTTTAGCTCTAATAATTGGTTGATATCAAAGCGTTGCACTGCTAGGCTGCTGGATGATAATATAATTAGCTTAAGATAAGTTTGAGACTCATTAACTCATAACTTATTATTTATTTGACTTGGCTCTAATGTGGGGCTGTAGCTGTGAGTAAGGAGGCTTCATCAGCCAGGAACCATGAAATGCTCAGTCTCTCAGCAGCAAACTCGTGTTACTTCAGCTCGTTCCTCTTTTATATTAGAAAATCTGACTCTCAATTCAAAGGTGGTTTAAGCTAAGAATTGCAACAAAGCTACACTGGAGGAAACTCATAATAAAACAAGAAGCTATTGGAATAGTTAACTCAAATTACAGACCAGAAACATGACAGATGAAAAGAAAATAAACGATTACATCAATATAAAGAATGTGGGCAAATATATGCAGGAACAAAAAGTAAATATAGAAAAAATTAACAAAAAAAGAAGGAAAAAATGTGTCCAGTAAAACCTTTAGTTAGTTCTGTTTTATACGCTACAATTGAGCTGCTTGTTGAAACAGAAACAGATAACTAGCTTGTCTGTATTTAGCAGTAAAACCCATTGCATACATTATTCTGGAGATAATTTGTTCTCAGTTAGCTACAAGAGAATACAGCAAAAAAAGCTGATTAGCATGTTGGTACAAGAGAACCACGGGAACAGACATGATGACTTTGAAACAAACATGAATTCAGCACTGCACATTCACCGTCATACTCTCATTTATTTTTCACGCTCTGTTCATATGCACAACCAACACTGTTTATGGTGGGGATGGTGTGCTGCAGACCTCGATTCGGGATATTGTAGGTCAGTGGGGAGAATACGTCAAAGAGCTCAATCCCATCAGCACATCTTCCAGTGAGGAAGCAAAGGCTGGGGACCTTGGACTGGGCTCTCCAATCTGGTCCCAAGGTCACTAAGATGGTTGAGAAACTTCTCGATGATGAGGCCCTGGCTGTAGATGTGATTTATTCAGAGTTTCTTAGAGTTCTGGATGCTGTGGAGCTTTCACACAGCATCCAGTGAAAACCCTACTGGATGCTGTGGGTACGTTCCTCTGCACTGGCAGACTGGGGTTCCAGTCTGAAAATTGGGTTCCACACTCAAGAACTCTTCTGAATATTAGATTGTTCATTACGTTTCCAATAATCACAGATGTGTTGTTTAAAAGTGACAGTCTTACACCACTGAGAGCAAACCGTAGGGGAAAAAAAAAAATCATCTATCCCTCTATGCATCGCTTCACCTTTCCGCTTCTCTTCAGATGGCAGGCAGTGTTTGAAGCCTTATCGGGTTTTCTGCTGTTTCATGTTTGCCTGATGAAGGCTTTTTATGTTGGAGCAAAAGGCGGCGCCTGAATAATTACTGGGGCCCCAAGCTGTGAATGTAAATTACAGCACATACAGTAGCAACATTTGTGTTATACCCACACAAACATGTGGCTGTAGCACAAGGATCTGCCTAAACCAGGCACATATGCAAATGAAGAAATGCATATGTAATCATGAAAATCTATGCAAATCCATCTTTGTCTTAATCTCACTTCTTAAAACACACTCACACACAAACACTTTGTCTTTACAGCTCTGTTATGTATAGAGCACTCTGTTACAGCTTCGCCTGGTTTATCTGACTAAGGGACACTTTTCCTGTTTGACCTGAGAGAAAAGGAGCCTAGCATTTTACCTATGTGGTTGTGCTGAAGGTGCTGAAAGGTATGCACTGATCTGTGCTGTTACATAACGTTATGCATATTGAATTATATTCAAGATATGTTCAAATATAAACTCTATAACCAGAATATAGTATCAAATTAATAAATCTTTCAAAATGTCTGAGACATCTCTGCTATCATTTTAGGAAGACGTTATCTTTGTTATACAGTGTGTGGACTCAGACAGAAACCATATAAGAATTTAACTAGATTTTTAAAGCCCATACCTAAATACACTAACTTGGACATACTTTGTTAAAAAAAAAAAAAAAAATCAGTCCCTAAGAATTGTTAAAATTAAACTGGAAAAAGCATTTTGCTCTCTGCTTTGCTTAATACCGAAGGTGTGGAGTCTTGGGTATTGAGAAACGTTTGCTTCCTGGAGGCGTGGACTCTGTTGACGTTTTAAATTCTTTACAATCACTAATGTTTGCCCATTATGCATGTAATAAGCTAGTTCGACAATATGACGCTTGTCCAAAATGTCCTGCGCTGTAAATAACCATCCCCCAGTATGAAGGGGGAAGCGCAGAGTTGAACGAATGGCTGCGAATGTTAATTCAATAATTGGAATTGTGTTCATCGCTTTCCTCCGCTGCTATTGCTAAAGCTACAGGCAGACTACAATTATAAAACGGCGCAGAAAAGTGACGTCATCAGCGTCTCCGTCTGTTTGCTTTTTGGCCCAGTTGAAATTCTACCAGAGGAAATCAAGTGGGTGGGAGAAAGCCCAGACTGAACTGTGAAGTGGAATTGCGTAGAAAGAAAACGACCAGGCTAGGTTAAAATGGCTCAAATAAAAACCAAGCAACCAAACTGCAATCTAAAAGGAATTGGAAAAACTGAAAAACTGTGACATGGCACAAATGAAGTAGGGAACAAAATATCCTCAGAGACTCACAACAATAAAAGCCAGGTGCACGACTTCATAAAAAACAAACTAACATACAAAGAGACGCATAAAGCAAGAACAATGAGCACAAAATACAGTTAAAAAATCACATTATGCAACTGTATATTTTTTTGTATCCCTGCATTGTGTTTTAGCAATGCCTTTGCCAACCTGACCAGTAGGTGCTATTACCAACCTAGAAGACTATGCATTCGTCTACTAGCTTAGAAACTTATTAGTACACAGACACATTCAATTAATTTTCTCCCCCAATCTTTCCTGTATTTCACAACCAGGTTGTTCTTTCCCTCCGGTTTTCATTTCTCCTGCACAACTCTCATTGTGCTGTTGCCAGTGTAGTTAAGTTGATGGCTTGACAGACAGAGCTTTAGGGAGAGGCCTGTTTGCCTTGTGCTTTATAGCATCAGTATTGTGAAGGAGGCATTAAGCATCTGTCGCCATCATTAGCCATCCAGCAGACTCTCTCTATTACCAGATGCAGATGGATGACTTGAAGGAAATCCAAATATTTTCTAACTTTTTCCGCTAACTGCTTAACGACACTTTTTGATTAAATGGAGCCATAAAGATTCTGTCAATCATTGCATATCTGCCAGCTGATAGAAGAAACTGTTTGAAATACATTTACCAAATCCATCTTTACATTGTTTACCAAAAACATTTAGATGTTTTTAAAAAAAAACAAAAAAACAAAAACAACAACTGTAAGAGAGATAAGAATTTCTCAAAAATCTCATTCTCATTGCAAAATGTGTTAAAAGAAATTTGCTCATCGCGTTAAGAGTTTTCAAAGTCACCATATTGAAGTGTGTCGTTCTTATCGGCGTGACGATACTCAGCACTTATTTATGAGAAGCATCTTTAATGCGTGTTTTAGAGAAACATGAGATGCTTTCTAAACTTTAACAATGTGCTTTTCGGAGGGGACAGGTTGAAGATATTTTCTCTGCTTAACAACAGGCCTTAACCAAGCAGGGGTACACCCTGGACAGGTTGCTAGTTGAGACATGGCAACGCAACAGTCGCACAGGAAACATCACCCTGCTCACACACACACGCACATGCACACACACGCACACGCACGCTTAAGGCCAATTTAGATAGTACCTTACAGTCATGTTTATGGACTGTGAGAAGTCCAGAGAGCCCAGAGAAAATATCCTTATAATTGGTTGCAATTTGTGTAGTTTACCAAGTACAATGTCATGCAGGTTGCACACCTTATGATCATCCTGTGACTGTCCATGCACATGTTATTGGGTTTGTCTGTGTGTGTCTGTGTGTGTCTAATGCCATGTCCCAAGCAAAGCGCCTTTTGGGACACCATGGTCAGACAGACGTATTCAACAACACAAATAAAAATCAATAAACAATCTCAAGTTTTCACCATAAACACAGTTTCTTCTTTAAGATGTGGTTTTTCAATGAATATCCAACATGGTCCGTGCTTGAGCAGCCTGGACAGGTCCTGTCTCTGGGAGAGATTAGATGGTCTCTGAAAATAAGAAGAAAATTGAGAGAGGAGCGAGGAGCAGAACGGAAGAAAGAGTCAAGAGAAATTGGAGCTTCTCTGCAACAGAGCAGTGACATTGAGTTGAAATGTATGGCAATATTATGAAGTAAGAAAAAAAAAACAACTGAACATTATTAAAATATGTTTGAGAAAAAGAGTCTTATTTGTTCTAAGCAAGTAGATTTCCTAGAATGTTTGGTAGTTGTTACCAAGCAGAAAAAAAAATAGATAAGTTTAAATGTAAAAACCTGAATTGTCTTATGCTTCAATGTAAAAATAGTGGTGGAAATTTAAATGAAATTTACAGTTTGGTATTTATTAAACTAATTTAAGAAATATTTAATATAATGAAGTTTTACCCAATCCATATGTGTGCTTCCTTGCATCTATTAGGTGCATAAATAAGGAAAAGCAGTGTGTGGACTGTTCACATTACCAATTTGTGTGCACGTCACACACTCAGCATCACAGCCTCTAGCCTGTTGGTGTGTGTGCTTGTGCGTGCAAACGTATGTGTCTGTGCATCAGTGTGTTTGGGATGGGCCACTTTGCCAGCAGCGCTAATTAGAGGTCAGTTCAGTTTGGGTAGATTTTGTTCTCACCCCCTGATTCCACTGTCAGGTCACCCCTCTTACGCTGTGTTTCTGAGTGTGTGCATACGCCTCCGAGCCGATATGTGGCAGAAAGAGAGGTGAGGGCTGGTGGTTCTCGGGGCCTAACCAGAGACACAGTCAACCCAGTGAGGAGGGTTTCGTCACGGGAGTAGGCCCCTGGCTGGCGACTCTGGCCTGGATCTATGAAACTCCGTCTGTGGGCCCTACAGGTTGTGGGCCGATATACATCTGTAAGGCTACTGTCACTTCACATAATAGACAAACTAGTGTGTTTTTTTTTATATCATGTTTTGTTTAGCTCAGTTACTTGCTCTGTCATTATTTAGTATGCACTATATGTTCAGGTCTGATTGTTCTTTATTTTTCTTGGCATTAAGAAGGACATTTTGGGTTTAAAATAGCTCGTTTTAATCCCAACAAAGTCCAGCCAATTCCATGTATTTTCTCAACCAGTTTTGCAAAAAACAAACAAAAAAAAAGTTTGCAGAGGCATCATACACCGCTGACAGAAACACAGATATGAACGGTTAAGTACCGTCAGTGTAAGCAAGAATCTTTGGCTAATCTTCTGAAGAACCAACCAACTGATAATTATGACATAAAGCAGAGTTTGTACTCACAGGAATTTAAATTTGTTGTGGTTTTGTGAATGATGTGTAATCCTTAACTGGGTGGGGAATATATTTTTATAGAGAAAAGAAACTATTGAATCAGCCATGATATGCTGTGACAACATAGCTGAGCCTGAGCTTTGGGTTCTACCTTGTTAATAAAAAAAAGTACCATGTTATTGTTTATATTGAATGTACAGATTTCTACACTATATACAATAATAGCAATATACAATAATATATCTGATACTTAACAAAAACAGCAAGACAGACAAGCAACACACAGAGGCACATTTAAAATATGTTTTTGCCTGTTAGTGTGATAAACAACAATATTATGAAGAAAGAAAATAGTCAAAGAAAACATATGTGTCTCACTACAGAGATTTTTGTGTTTGCAAGAGTTATTGAAGTGCAGTAATAGAGTATTTATCATTATTTAAAAAAAAAGTTAAATATTTCCTGGTTTGATTTAAATGTCTATAGGAGCTAATCAATAAAACATTTTTGTAGACAGCCTCAGTCCTGTATTTCTAGTCATCCAGAGAAAACATAAGGAACTTGAGTCAGAGAGCTCTACCTCAGCAGGCAAAGGCCATTCGACAGGAACTGAAGTTGTCTTGTAAGTTGGAATATTACAAGTTACAGGAGGATTAAAAGGTAAGGCAAGAAGAGCAAGAGTCCACAGGAGCGTCTTGACGTTAGCTGCATGCAAGTCCATTGGAATTAGATGAAAACACAATAACCCTCATTGGTGCGAAGGGTGACATTGACACAGACGCCTATATGTGATCATTAATAAACTCTTAGTCATAAAAACTCAGTTTGTCTGTCAGGTAGTCAATATTTTAGACGGTAAATGGGTCTCCCGTGTAATTTTTTGGAGTATCTCACATAACGGTGATTATGTCTCATCAGCTGTTTCTTCAGTTGACAGTTGGAGACACACAGGTTGAATGGGGAGACAGTTTCCTGATATTAGGGGAAGTGTTGTTGGGGCTGAGACAAAATCCATTACTAAGGTAACTCTGTAGCTGCCTGACATGGAAGCAATAAGTTCCGCATGTGGTGTTATGTAGGCCTATGATACATCTGCATCAAGGGCAAAGGAGAGGAATGCAGAGCATCTTCTGAAACTGAACATGCTGGACCAATATTAGAAGAAGTGCATCTTATTTCTGATTAGTTTGAATCACAAGATTTCTCAACCTATTGCAGGTTGGACAAAAATATTTTGGAAAGGAGAAATGAGGAAATATAAGACCAAAAACCTTAACATCTATACCAACAAAGACAAAATCTGATATGTACAGAGTTAGTCTCTTCTTTGGTTGGTTGGCTAAAATGCCTTGTGCAATGTAAAAAAATAATAATAAAAAAAAAAAAAATCAGTGACATTCAGAAATTAATGGATGTAGGTATTTGGATGTAGGTTTTTCATTTAGGTAAAATGCATCCAATATTAATGTACTCTCTCTGAGCCTCTCTCTATTTCAGTGGGTCACTGAAAGCTGAAATGCATACCAACCAACCGGATGGACCACAGACACGCATGCACACACAAAGGGATACACACACTCACAATATTCACAGAAGAAGACAACAGATACCTACATAATCTTCTGAAACGGACAGAGAATTTGAGACCAGAAAGGGAGAGAAGGAGAGAGAGGGCTGGCAAGAAGAAAGGAAGAAAGTCAAAGCAAAGGGAAGAAGAGCCTTATTCAGATTCTCTTGCCAAAAATAGACCAGACTGACTGAACTCAACACAAGATGGGTGTACAGTTGCCATTGTAATAAGTGTACAGCTGCAATGTTATTGTATCCTCCTGCAAATGTGCATTAAAAAAAACAAAAATATGGCAACCTGAAATTGAACTTAACTGACTGCAACAGGTGTTTAGGAAGGTAGTCGGATCTATATTATTACTACATGACATGTTTATTACAGTGTCATGACAGTCTTATTCAACCCCCTTCAAATAAAGTGTTACCGAAAGTATTAATGTAAACAACCGCAGGAAAAGAAACAATTTTCTTTTGATAACACTTATTGTTCACTACATTGTGTTTTATTTATCCAATAGCAGTGCTTAAATTGCAACACCTTTAATAACTACAAATACATTTTGTTTCACCTTTCTGAGTTTGGTTAATCAATCATCTAGGCATCAGAGAGTGGGAAGTAAACAACAGAAAACCATGTGAATCATCAGTCTGTCCTGATCATTTCAACTCGCTATTATCCCAGTAAAAGTTCCCGTTATTTTTTATATCCATGGTTGCATTGGGATTTTCTCCATCAAAGAGAGGCCGTGATCTTTACCTGGTAGGGCAGAAATGTGTGTGTGTGTGTGGGTGTGTGTGTGTGTGTGTGTGTGTGTGTGTGTCTCCCTGCATGTGTATGTGTGTCTCTGTGAGACAGATGAAGTTGTGAAGAAACGCAATGACACACTCCAGTGGTCCAGACAATGGTGGAAGCGCAGTCTCATTGATAACAGGGTAATTATATACTCTGTCATCACGCTGCTGTATCTGTGCATGTACAATTTATTTTTTAAGAGCTAGACTGTATGTGATTGTTTTTTTGTTTTTGTCAGTGTTTGCTTATTGACTGGTATATATTTTTTTTATCAGACTTTTGTGTGTTTGTGTGGAGATGGACATACAGTTGGTGTTTATGTGCTGCATGCGTTTACATTGGTCCTGCCATGCATGATCACGTATGTCAAAACTAAAGAGGGTGTTAAATTATTGTATTAAGTTAGTACACTGTTGTCAAAAGATTCACCCCTGGTCTCCTTTGCACAAACGCACTCATCACACTGACAGAGGAATATGTGTCTTATGAGAAACATTCTATATGTATTTCTTCATCTTCACTTCACCTCAGTGATTTCCCTCTTACACCATCCAAAAGAAACTATGAAATAAACACATGCACACTGATAATTTGAAGAAAAAAACCGTCATAGTTTGCTCTGATAATGAGAAGACAAGCTGACAGCAGATGCACACAGTGAATCCTGCAAGCCAGGCCATCATTATGTCTCAAAGCTAAGCCCTCAGCATGGCCTTCATTCCTGTTGAGAATGTTTTGAACTTCCACTGCTATTTGGTTTCCGCCAGTGATGAAAGTTTGTGTCCCTTTGTGTCTTTATTTGTTCCCCTGGTGAGTCGGGGGATAAAATCTGAAGGAGGCAGTCCGATTGGACTGTCACTAATCCCTTAACTACACAGCTGACCATGATTGGCCCTGACCATACAGAAAGAGATGGAATCTGCAGGTGGCTGGATGGATGATTGAATGGTTGGAGAGCAGCAATGGGCAGGTGCGACATGAAAGAACAGCAAACGGCAGATGGCCTGGTTGAGGAGGAAATGTCTTGATAATAAAGATATTTCCTCCTCACTGGTAGAGGACGAGTCACCATTAATGATACTACAATAATGTAAATACATTTGACCTCAGAGTTCAATAACTAATGTATCTGTGAGCTAAAAAGCAATGATCCATAACGGATGAAGCAATGTCTACAAATAATTTCCAGGTGTATATAAAAAGATTGAATATTGTGAAAGTATTTAATAGCTTTTCATTGTATGATCCAATCTGTGCTTTTACACTCTTCCACTGAGATTGTGAGCATGATTTTAAAATGAAGTGCAAACTCCAATCATCTTCAAGAAAGGACTTTGGGACACAGAGCAACAGTCCTGCATCGTTTCTCCTCGTAGCCCAACTGTAGGATTAGTCTGGGTTACTGACTATTTGCCAGCTCCAGCTTCAGTCAACTCTTTGAAAAGCTCCCATCAAATTCTTCAATGGATTTTGCTTGACAATCCTCTAATGACTGTGTTTATCCCTGTTGCTGGTGCACATTTTGCTGCCACACCTTTTCCTTCCACTTCTTACAAAGGTTCATGGGGTGTGAAGACTTCTACACATTTGCAAGGTTCTGGTTACCATAAGATGTACAACAGCCCTAATCTGTAAGAATGAAACCATAATTAGTGAACGCACGCTGCAGGCCTTCCCTGTTCTTGGTTCTCTAATCTTCACTTTCTTGCCTAAAGATGCTCGTGTCACTCAAAGCAAAGGGAGGTGTTCTATCCTCTCCTGAAATCCCCTCGGAAAACTACTCTCCGACTCGGCTCAGCTCAGATTTAAGCCTAAAGCCAGAACCGACCCCATGCTGACCCTTAATACAACACAGAAAAAGTGTATTCATGAGGTCTTATTTTTAGGTAATGCCTACATTAATGCCTCATGATTTCATTTCTTTTAAATTCACAACTGTATCTGTAACTCGTAATAAAATGCACAAACCAGTATTTCCAAATAGTGTGTATCCTGTGATGGCTGCTTGCCTCCCATTCACAATCCTGAACAAAAAGGAAGCAGGTGCAAGAATGGATAGATGAGATAAATTACTCTTGAACTCAACTCTTAATTTTACATAGTTCTCACTTTTTTTTTATTTACATATTTGATTTAATAAAAGTATTACCTTGTCGATTTCGGGTATCATCATTTGAACTCCTGATTTCAGGATGACAGGATTATAATGTATTGTCTCCAGATAGAGTCAATGACAACATTATTGAAATTCTGCATCAGCCATCCCAGCTGCACCAGAGGCATTAGCATGATCCACCAGGAAGTGCCCTTTCTATCCATTGAGGCTCTGTGCATGGGTCACATCACAGATAGAGTTGTGGCTCCATCCATCATGTGGGTTATAGTTAGCCGCCTATGCTAATGTCTGACCCAATGAAAAGTTTACTAAGAGACGGACAAGGACATTGGGGTGGACGCTTGTCATTGCCATAAACACATACATATACACACTCTCTGTATTTTTATTTTTTTTCCACACACGCATGTACACACACTCCCTTCTCCAGCAATGTGAGGCTGTCATATTTCACAGGACCTGGTAGCTTGGGTTGAGTTATGGCCGTGTCACGGTACAAAGGGGGACTGTGCTGTGTGTGGGATGTGTTTATGTGGAAACACATTTATGTGGGTAAGTTTTTACACTCTGTGTGAATTTCAAATTCACTTTTTAGAACCCTATTTATTAAAGAAGTAAAATAAAAATAAAATCCCCACTCAAAATCCGTGGTTTTCAGAACGCCGGTACATGTTTTAAATGCCAAAATGATTTGTAGAAGTATTCCAAAAATAAAGTCCTGCACATTAGGAGGGAATGGAACACTATTAACAGCAAGGAAGCCTAAATGGGAGACAGGAAGTAAACTTATGAGCATCCAAACATAGTTTATGCAGACAAACAATCAGAGGACTCTCCCAGTGGTGTGGCCTGTGTAGGGACAGAGAGGACGGTGCTGTGTTATAAAGCTCTGCAGATTTATGACCTGTAAACTACAAGATGGACATATGGATGGATAGAGGAATGGATCAATGGAAGGGCAAAACACGAAAATATGAGAGAATTAAGATAGAGGTTGAAAGATGGAAGGACAGAAGGACAAAGATATGATGGCAGCAAAAACAGAGATTGAGGAGTAGGGTAATAGGACAGCCAAGAAAACAATGGCTGATTATAATGTATTTATACATATGCATGCATCTGTACATAAAGACGCCAAATTAACCAGAAAAATTATCAGAAAGTAAACGGCTGGATGGACAGATTAAAAGTTGGTTGGACTAATGGTAAGTCCAGCCAGACAAAAATAAAAAAAGAAAAGAATCTGAAAGTAAAGGAACGTAAAAAGAAGAGAAGAGAAAAGTTGTGAACTTTTTTCACACAGCTGTAGGAATTTAAGAAATCCTGAAGTGGTCTTTGCTTCTTTGTGTGCCATGATTTCTGGAGGAATTGTCAAAGCATGAAATGAGTCTTACACTGGGAATTGTCTCATTCTGACTGTGTGCAGAGTTATTAATGGTTTTATCATTCTATACTGTAATTACGCTCTCTCAGGGAGCCTGCATAGTGAGAAAAGGGAAAAGACAGACACTTTGATGTCTTTTGAACTCAGTGGAATAAGCCGAAGTAACTAAAAACGTCTAAATGAATGAATTGGTAGATACTAAATCCTGTATGCAACCTGGTCATGGAGACTTCAGAATGCTGGAATGTTTTGTATGTTTTTTTACAAGAGAATAATTAAAACGTGCAGATGAGATCATTATAAAAGGTTACCAAAAATAATGTTTTATAGTTTATATAGTTTATAGTTATTTATAGTTTTTGTCCAGAAAAACAATCATGTTCATATACATGAAATGTTTTTTTCTTACTTTAAACAAAGAAATATGCTATGGAGATTTAAAAGAATATACAGCAGTAGAGCACAATTGACAATAGCCTTAATAAGCATATTTTTCATGCAGTGTCATCATTCTCATCTGTAATTTTCTGTACATTTTTTTTATTTCAGAATGTCCACAGTAACCATCCTCCATCCCTGTTCCAGCCTCCCTCTTATTTTACATTGTCTTTCAGAGCCACACTGCCATGTGTCTTGTGATGTAAATGGCGTGTGTTAAATGCTGCTCTGTCCCTTGTGAGTTTTAACAGTATGGAGAGACAGGCTGATAATCTTTAAACAGGGCATCTGCTGGCATCTGCTTTATCTTTATTGTTCCCTTAAGGAGAGTCAGAAAGGAAATTACAAAATATGCAGGAATGGGGACACACAAAGGCACAAACACAGTACATGTCAAAAAGCTTATTTATATTATATATATATATATATATATATATATAAACAAACGTCTGCAGGCCGACTGTTATTGAACGTATAATTCATTAAACGTTTCAAATGAAGCAAAATGAATCCTTGTTTGTTTAACACTCTTTTGAGAGGTTTTTAAAAAGTTTCATTCTGTTGACTTTAGCTGGTTTACCTAAGCATGTATAATGTGATCCCTCTGCATGCACATTTATTCAATGTGCGATTCCATGTTTCAGTAGTCATACATGCTGAAACCATTCATTTTTGGTGTACACCTTGTCATTTTAAGGCCTGTGAAGACTGTGAAATTTGTGTAATGTGTCTCTAGCTTTGTGTGAAAGAACAACTGGATGTGCTGCACTGTTATTTACTTGCAGCATCGAATTGAAGGCAGTTTCAAATAATTGTGGCAGAGGCGTATACCTCAACTTTTGTTCAGTATGTTACTATTGATGGTTAGACTCTGGAAGCTAAACTTACAGATTTTGATCAAACCTAAACAGGTCTCCCGTGATGGTATTGCATTACCTCGTATGAAATCTTCTAAAATTTTAGATATGGATCTAATGCGTCTGCAAAGATCAAACAAAGGTCGAAAAGATGGAGAAAAGTGATGAAGCAGAAGATAATGAGGAAGATAAGAATGGTTAGCAGAAAAGATTACATGGGAAACAATAGATGAATACATCAGAGGAAAGGTGAAGAACAGCAAAATGACAAGGGGAACCGGAGCTTTCAGCAGGGAGCCCAAGGGCTGGCAGGCACCTGAGTAACACCTCCACAATGTGAGAGTCTGTGACACCTTCTGTCCAATTTAGTGATTAATGAAGACATGTCCATGTGGTAATCCTCCTTAAGAAGCACCAGTGGAGTAACTCCCAACCGTAGCTATGCTTAATATTGTGTGCATGAGTTGGTATGTCGGGGCTGTGAAAGCATCTTTGGACATGTCCAAGAAAAATTAGGCAACTGTGCAGATTTGTTTCAAACTTCTGGATCAATTACATGTTTGTATTTATGCTTCATGTTTAGCTGAGTTCATTCAGTCAGGTGAGCTGAGATGTAGTATGACAGAGAACTAGGAAGGGGCCGCACAAAAGCAGCTTGTTGTGTGTGTCTCTGCGTGTGTGTTCGTGTGTGTCATTTAATGTCATTCTTTATAAGTATGCCCAGATGCTGATAGTGAAATGGCCCTTTAATTACCATTTAAACAGCAGGGGCTGTGAGCTCGCCTGTATATCTGGCCGTGTGTGTGTGTGTGTGTGTGTGTGCGTGTGTTTGTGTGTGTGTGGGATGTTGACAGCAGAACTACTGTTTAATTACCATTTAAACTGTGAGAGCTGAGAGGATCATTTAAAGACAGAAGAGTGCCAGCTAGCTAAATGAGTGAAACACTATAACAGGCACCCGCATGCATATATTTTACACACACTTTCTAACAATCAATCTGCACATACAACAAGACCATTATGATTCGACAGATATGGAGTAATGTCCAATAAATTGTATTTCAAGGATGTATTTCTCAGATGACACAAGTGTGATGACTTTGGTTTCTATAGCCTCCTTAGTATCATATTGGAGAAATACAATTCTGTCATTTTCTTGTAGCATTGAGCCAAATATTAAAACAATATATCTCTAATAAACATACAAATTCTTTAAGTTTAATATTTTGTTGATGTTTGAAATGAGAAAAGAAATCTAACTTATTATATGTAAATGAGGGGAAAACCTGACGTAGACGTGATTAATTATACCAAATGGCTATTATGATATATAAAACCAAATTGTTTTTACAGTGGTGTGGCAGGGACAGATGATGGCAGCAATAATTACTTACACAAAGGTAGTTAAATAATTACAGTGTAACGGTGAGAATGATAGGAGTGATCATATTTGTGACAGGCAGGCTGTGTCGCACTGCGAATATTATGATAATGATATTAATGATGGATCTTTGCAAATGTGTGAGTGTATGTGTGTGTATACCTTGGTTCAACGTCTCGATGCACGCTGGGAGTCTAAGTTTTAGGCCATCTGTTCTGCCAGCGTGAACACACATGTTTTTACACACGCCTGCGTATACGTTATGAATTCTGCATATACTCAGCAACATACAGCGGAAAGTGTGTTGGATGTTGTATTTTCATGACTTGTAGCAGAAAACCAACATGTGAACAATTTACAAGAGTTTAATTTAAGAATTGCCTCCTTGCTCCACGGAATAAAAGACACGAAAACAAAAACCTACGAGATATCTTTGCGGGAGTTTTGGTCCTCCTGTTTCCACAAGTAAACCTCAGTTGTAAAGGGTCAGCCAAAGGGAAACCAGTATGATGTCTGTCATATATAAGATTAAGAACCTACGGCTTTTTGTGTTTATTTGGTTTGTATGTGGGGTCTAAGCATTGTCAATCATCCTCGTGTACTTGCTGCTCAATGTGCTAATGGAGGAGAAACCACTCGGTGGCCATGCTAAGTAGTCTGAGCATTCACAACAGGATCTACTAGCTGCAGAGCACCAGAGAGCAAGAGAGGGGCAGAGAGAGGGGGATGAGCAGCGCCACACAGAAGATGATTGACAGTGCTCAGACCCGCCTCCTGGCTCTGATTGGTTGTTTCTAGTTAGCACTGGGAGGCAGAGGAGGAACTCAGTTTTCTTCACAGATTGTCTGTCTCATACCATATACTATGACAACACAAAATTATTTTTTTTTAAAAAGTTACATACTGCAGCTTTAAGGCTTTATGTTAAACCCAATATATATTGCTTGTACTTTGGGTTCTTGCTGGGGGAGAATGCGAGATGTGACTCCTAATCAATCGTAAAACACTGAAATGATGTGCCAAAAGTAGAAATAAGCAAATATGTGAAAGTGGATAGTAAACATCAAAGACCTCTTCTATCATTGTCTTTTCTCACATCTCCAGCTCAGGAGTTTGGGTGTAAAGTTTGCACACGGGTATTTTGGCGATGCCCAGCCTGCGTATGACCAATTCGCATGGAGACTCACGCACATGAAGAGACAATGTGTGGATCCGCGTAGCGTTGCCTAGATGGTGTACGAGCAGCATATCTGTCAGTGTGTGACAGGATGACAGCTGAAGCTCCCAGCACTTTGTCCACCATCATCACATCAAGAAGCACACACACACATTCGTACACACACACACACACCCTCATGGTCACATGAAGTGATAATGCAAAAATGGGCCACTATTGTAAAATTCGGTGGTTTATTCAAGAGAATCCAGGATGCATTTTTGTTCACATATGAAGTACAAGTCTTCTGTGCAAGCAGACTTTTCTAGGGAAAAAAAAGTTGCTAAATTTAAAATACAAAAAAAAAAACTTAATTGATGAAATAAATAAAAAAAAAAATTAATAACATCAGATCTGAAACACATACTGTTTGATTTATTTTTGCCAGAAAATAGATATCAGGTGTCAAATGTGTGCAAACGAGAAAAAAAAATCAATTTAAGGGTAAAGAAAATGTTTTTTTCCCCAACATAAAACAGGTTGCACATAACAAGAACACGAAGTTGCTAAGCCTTGCAGCTGTTGGGATCAAGCCACACCCCATCTCCTCCCTGCATTTCCAGCCCCTCCACTCACTCCTATCTGTCACAACAGAAATATTCTCAATCATCTATAGAAACAATAATCTAAATTAATTAATAATATCAGATTCAATAGCATATCAAAAACCAACAGACGCTTTTATAAGTTTTAAACAGATTTCACTCAATGTCACCTCTAAGTTATCAGCGCTTTGCGGAGCCTGAGTTACATGCTCATGGCAATTCACAATATGCAGACACCACACAGAATCCGCTGGTATTATCTCACATAATAGCTGCGTTTATTGATATATCCATGCGCCTCAAGTCTCTTTTTTATGTCTGTAGATGGAGTTCAGCCCCTACAAAAACCAAGCCAGGTCAGAGAAGATAATTTGAGTCACAAGCACAATCATGGATCGCAGCTCTACCACATTTCATACAATTAAGGATTGTGGATTTGAAGCAGACCAAACAATGGGCCCAAATTAAATTTTGAGTTTCTCTGTGAAAGACACACTGGCTGCTCTGGAAACACAATAAAAAAGAACGAGAATATAGAGGCAGTCTCTAACAGGATTGCTTGGCATACTTACTCACACTATGGCATCTTTCTCCCTGATTCTATTACTCAGTCTGTCTTACCCCCAGTTCAAGTTTCAGTACATCTATAGCTGCAGCTTAATTCTACAGTTCTTCTATTATATAGCCAGCATTGAGGCTCTGTGTGTCAAACAGTGTGAAATACCACAAAGCAGAAAAGGCCAATTACAGCTTTAGTGGCAAGTCATGCTAAGATGGAGACAAATAACGAAAGAAAGACAAGAACAAATGAGAAATGGGAAGATTGAGGGAAATGAAATATGTTTTTTCCAAAGACTAATGTGGCAAAGTGTCCTCTAAGTGTCAGTATTCTGACTATTAACTTTTGAGACAAGAAAACGAGAGGGATTGTTTCAGTTTAATAAAGGACTGAAAAATGAGACAAACTCAGAAGAACGAGTAGAAGAATGAAGGGGAGCAGAGCTAAAGTGTTGCTCTTTACCTGTAGTTAAATACAAGCAGATATGTCATAGAAATAAGGCATAGCATGTAAGGAAAGAGGCTGAACACACAGTCGAGAGACGACAGGAGACCAAACGTAGAGAATGACAAAAAGATTACAAAGAGACATGGATTGAAACTGAATGAGCACCAAAGTTGAATATTCGGAATCGGCAGACGAAGAATGAGACAAAGATATTGAAAGAAACAAAAAGACTGAGCAGTTTTTCCTTTCACTGAGTGAAAGACTTAAAACTCCAGTGGATGAGAAGGCTTCTCTTTATGGCTATTCTCTCTGCATTAGCATTAGCTATAGCTCTCAGACTGACAACGTGGTGCTCTGTTCTCAAGGTCAGGTAGGGCACTCACTACCACGGGCCATGACGGCACACACACACACACACACACACGCACATACACACGCACACACACACACACACACACACGCTCATCACAGACAGGCAGTGCATAACATTCTTACACACATCGCCGTTTGAACACCAGCAAGAGCTGCTAGTTAGAGGGCTCCTTGTTTTTATGAAGACAGGTCTTTGAAATAGCAGGTTTAAATAGTACAGTACAGAGACATATTAACACACAGGACACACGTTTGTCCATTTTGGTTAGTACACACTGTAACAGGCTAGGAACAAAGTCAAGATTAGTGTACACCTTTTTCTTCCCAGTGTGGAATTGAAGTAACCATATGAATGCCTTTTGTATGTTATTTTAACATTGACAGATAAAAAAAAATATTTGGTTACTGGTTCCTCTTTTTAGGAAATCACAGTAAAATTAAATGCAACATTGTCCCAGACCTGCGGATTCGCGATGTGTAAGTCTTGTCAGAGTTGACCAGACGTCTGAATTCACTTGCAATAACAACAGTAGCTCTTATTCTTGGGCTTCTTTTCACTTCATACCTATGACAGGATATTAGAAGTGGCTATGCCAGGCAACCAATCAGGCGTGATAACTAACCATCTACAATAATATTATAAACCGCAGAGGGGTGCAGAGCGACAGACACAATCTGTGAGTAAAGGAGTGCAGAGACTGATTATTTTCTTATGGCTGAGATTAAGTAATATTTTTGTGTTTAAAGTGTAAAGTTTGTCATCAGTACTGTGAATGGCATTGGGATTAAACATTATGTTTTTAAACATACATACTAACGCATAATAAAATCTATTTTAACTATGAAAACCGGATGTTGTTCTAATACGGCTGCTTTTCCACCAAGGTGGTTTTAAATTAGGAGCAATGCGAAGAGTTGTAGTGGTGCATCTGTAATTCCCAACAAGGGTTTGGCTTTTAATCAGATTAATATTACTATTGTTATGATGGGGGGGATGTTATATAAAATCCACCTGTCTGAGCTTTTCATCATGTTAAAATGTTATTCCCTCATTCAAAACATACCTGGAGTTTCATGCGTGATTGAAAAATCTTCGAGTCTCCGTTAGCAGCATAAACACTTGCTCCCATAAAGCGCCACCTGTAACCACTGAATGTTTGTCAACAGTGCAGGTAGTGTGAATCAAACTGATTCATTACATAGGTCACAGCCAAATGTCTTCATACATACGTCCAGGACCTCTGTATGAAGCAGAATGGACAGGGCTGGTTTTCACAAGGTTACGTTTTTTCTAGTAAACCAAAAAAAAAAGCTTTTTGTTAAAATAGCTAAGATCTGCCATCCTACATTGTTGTTAAATGTTTTTAATTTGGAATATGTTTTATTTAAATGTCACAACTATTCAAGAATCTTCTAACTTCTTAGTAGGGAAGCATGATGGTCGTATTTTCCTTTAGTCACCAGTGAGGGTTTCATATTCATGGACAAAAAAAAAAAAGCAGAGAGACAATCTGTGATGTTACCATAATCATAAGCTGCCAATGGTGATCCAATTCTTGACACAGTTTATGGGGTGGGGAAGGCCATCAGAATTTGAATGAGACGAGTATAAATGCCTATTTATCCCCAGCGCGTCTCCGTGTGTGAGTATCCGTCTATCTTATCTCGACTGGCTATTTATGTGGATTAACAGATTGGTGAGGCTCTCATAAACAAACGAAGCAGAGCCCTCAGCATGCGGCGTGATTTTTGGAGAATCGTTTGTGCCGGAGCACCGGAGACAAGCATGGACGCATCAGAATCTACCGAACAACTTTTGCTTCTCTTGATAACAGGGTGAGGTTCGGTGTGAGGACTAAAGCACACTTCTGTGTGTGGTGTGTGTACGGACATTTATGTAAGACACACGGGTACACACTTTAACGTCTTGGCTCGGTGTTTTACATGAGTGTGTTCTCAACTACAGTTTTGTGAGTGTGTGCTAAAGAATGACTGAGTGTTGAGAGAGTGGTAATTACCATTCCGCAGTAGCTAAAGTGACATGTTTGAGGAAGAGATAAGGGGACATAAATTGGCCCGGTATAAAATGGTGATATTTCTTCCACTGCTTTAGAAAAACCCATTTACTCTGCCTCTTTAGCATGTCAAGACCCCTGTCACTACCCTCTCATCCCCTCGGCCAGAGGAACTCATTGGCACGCACGCACTCACACACAAAAGCACGCGCACATCCACACACATGTATGCTTAACACTGTTAGCGAGCTCCTTGTGAAAAAGTGCTCATCTGCATTCTGCTATTAACTTGGAGAGACACAGAGAGACGGGGACAAAAAGGGAGAGCCTGTGTGTAAATCAGTGTAATGGGGCCAGGACCTCGGTAGCTCTAAAAAGAGAGCAGACATGTGGAGGACAGGACAAGATTTCTTTTTTCCCCTTTCATGAAGAGAAGCAGTGATACAGCACATCTGTCACTGCTAGCCAAGCAATTGCTCCTACAGTCACTCAGAGAGAGAGAGAGAGAGAGAGAGAGAGAGAGACCAAAGGGAAAAAAGACAGAAAAATAACAGAGCAGAACTTAATGGTCAAAAACAACAAACAAATTAGGATCTCTGTTAATCTTCAATTTCACTGCAGAGATTGTTGAAGTATAACTGTTGGTAGTTCCCATATCCAATTCCATTTTTTTTTATACTATTGCAACCATTTGTTTCTGATTTTCAGTGACTTTCAGTTCTCCCTTTGAGCTACACTAATGTTTTATGTTTTATTTCCTGATGAGTTGAAACATTGCATTTCAAATTGTGAAGTCAAATTTTTTAAAGTTATGTCTGACATATACCAAATCTTTATAACAGTAATATTGTACTATGTGTCTGGAAAATACATAATGCCGCCCATTTAAGAAGGATGTGTGTCCAGAATGAAGGTCTTAAGTTTAAAATAAAATACGTCTATTAATTTGCACAATGATTTTCAGACACTTTCTTGCAGCACAAGAGACAGAAGCGCTCCTTCCCGTGATCTTATTATTTTCTTGGGTACCCAAATCAACTATTCCTTAACACTGATACAAGTGTGGAGTATAAATTGATACCTATAAATGTCTTCCATCCATCCATCCATCCCTTTGTCAGACTTACTATCTCTTGTGGTCAAAGGGGAAAAGGCAAGGTGCCCCCAGGACGTGTTGCCAGTCCCTCTCAGGTGAATTTGAATATCGTATAAAGCTGAAAATGATATTAAACCGTGATAATCAGGATAAATCATTGGGTAGATATTTGGTCCCTAACTCATCCCTGGTACCACTCAAATAAAAACAGAACAGTCCAGACCTTTGTCAAACTTTACTGGTCTAAAATACAGAAAGAAATCTCTTAGGTGGAAATGTTTCACAGAATGAAAATATCAATCTTTCTCCTGTTTGGTGCTCAAAGTGGAAAAAAAAATCTTTTCTCCTTCAACAAAGTTTCTAAAAGACAAAACATTACAGCAGAGCCACACTGAGAAGATTGTGAATCATTTCTACGTGCTATGTGCACCAGGTCGCAGGTTAGAGCCCTTGTTGCGTTACTTAGCCAACTTGCACACTTGATCCACAGGGGAAGGTTTGAGGTGAAGGGAGGATGAGAGGAGAATGTGTGGAGAGGAGCAGAGAGGAGCCGAGGTCAGACCTCTCTTTAGCCTCACAGTTGTGTGCAAGATAAGCCCTTTTTCTCACAAGTAAATAAAAGCCACACCCTGTCTGTGTATGTGTGTGAGATGATGTGTATAAACGTGCTTCCATCACCAGTGGTCTCTGTGCTGCTGACACAACCCCATGCACAATCCCCTCTCAGTCTTTACAGCGCCTGTTTTACACTGCCCTCCTTTTATTGTTTTGCCTTTGTGTGTGTTTGTGTGAGAGCGCTGGGCCAAATCATGTGTGCCCCACAGAAAGTGACAGTATGGAGGCTATCACAGTGTGTCCTTGTCAACCTGGATAAAATTTGGTTACTTCTTTTTTTTTGTCTGTCTTGCTCCACTGTCCCTTTGCTGTTTCATTTGTATCACTCACTTTTAATGATTTTCTAAAACGGTAGTTTCCTGTGTCAGTGTTGTGTAGAACTACATTGGCTTTCTGTTTGACAAGATTTTATACTTACTTGTTGCTCTTGATGTGTTTCTCCAGATGAGGGATGCACTCTAAGTTTTTAACATGGACAACAACACAGTCCTAAACATTTTACCCACAGTTGCTTTGGAAAATGCAAAAACATATATCAGTCAATGCAAGTTGACTATTTAAGAAAAATATTCTCTCATTCCAGAGGTGCTGACTTGAGTCACATGACATGGACTAGATCAGACTTGAATCAAAATAATGACTTTTGCCTCGACTTGGAAAAAAAATGTCAGATTTGTGACTTGAACCTGTTTACTTGATCGACTTAATATTTCAACTAAAATCTAAAGGTTCAAACACATTATTTAAAAAGTGTGCAGTTTGGATGGAGAGCTGGGGTTTGTTTCAGAGAGAGTTTCTCTCCGTCTCCTCCCCGTCATAATGCTGAAATGAGTCCAGTTCCATCAGAGGACGGATCGTATATTTGAAGACATCTGCGTCTGGAAATCATATTGAGAATAAGATTGTTTACTGCAGTCTGTTCATTAAGTCGACTGTTTTTTGGAGTAATAGCTCTTCAAATGGCGGCCCGGGGGCACATTGCCCAGATCCCATTTCCAAGTGGGATAGTTTTGTTAGAAAAACAAAACAAAATCCAATTATTTTGCCATCCTTCAGAAATTCCTATAAAAATGAAAACTGTACAAACGTAGGGATCCTGAACACAACACTCTGTGGGGTAGTAAACCCACAATGCAGCATTTGAAAGTACTGTTGGGGCAAGACTTTTATTTTTGAGACCAGCTCTGGTAACGCGTTGATGTAATAAACTTGACACACATGTAAGAAGTTTCATGGGCATGGAGTAAAGAGACACAGCTAAAACCTGCGACTCACAACAATGGGAAACATCACATTTTAACCTGAGTGAGCTTTAAAAGGTGATGTGACCCCCCCCCCAAAAAAAACAACAAAAAAACACACAAAAAAAACACTTTTTAGGGTCTGATTTAAAAAAAAAATCAGACTTATTCTGTGTAGGTTGTCAAGAGAAACAAAATTAGATTTAGATTTCCCTGCACTGTGAATGTTTTTTGTTTTTTTTTGTTAATGTTACCTTTACAAATACCTGTAAGAAGTTTTAAAATACATTAGTGCATATTTTATACAGCATTTTTTTCAAATATCCTGTATGTTCAAAAATAACATATTTTTTCTTTATATTAGTCTATTTTTTATATTCATGTTCATTCACATGTTGATTGACCAAAACCATTCTTAGTCAATGTCTTGTAAATATTGCACTCATTAAAGGCATCTTCAAAGCTGAATAATATTCAAAAGGTGGAGTAAAAATAATCTGCTCCTAACCACGTAATTAGCATTCTGTAATAAAACATGGCTTCAAAGTAACCTTCCTAAACCTGATTGAGTAAAATGAACCATAAGTGTAACTGACAATGACAATCACATTATTCCCTCGTTGTGGGTAAAAATGCCGGTCTGGTGGATTAAGACACCAGCCATCACACTCCTCTGCAGAAACAACAGAAAGCCGTGTACCAATTGAAACTGAAGGGGTTTTCCTCCATAAGCACAGCCTGTATAATTATTTCAAATACGAGAAAAACCAAATCACTTTACAACGAGGATTTGCATATAATTAGCGTCATACAAAGACAGGATTACTATGAGTCGTTGAGAAGCTGCTTTTTCCGTCTGTGTCATTCTCCTTGTCTTGATTCTAAGAAATGTTGACACTGTTTTCTTATTCCCTCCTTGGCACCACTGCTGTAACAAAAATTGACAGCTTGTGACTTATTATTGAATCATATATTATTAAATTAAAAATAAAATTCTCGAGACATAGGTGACTTTTACACCTCAGTCTGAAGTGACCCAAATTAGATTTTTTTGCCCTTATATGACCTGTTTGACCTGACGCATGAACAGATTAGATATAACTTAACCATACAAATGAACTGATAAGGAAAACCACAAATTATTTGTTCAATCTATATGCATTTATACAGATGTTTTGTATTGCTTTCTTTTAAAAAGACAGTTTATATTACTTTAGCTAATAATGCAGGCTTATTCTAGCTTAAAAAACAAATATTTTTTTTTAGAATGGATGCGAAAACCTACGAACCCAAATATAAAAACACAAAGGTTAAAAGCTCAGTTGTATAAGCACAGAGTCACATATGAAATGCCTGGACCAGAAACCTATGAACTGGTATGCTGGCAGATACATTTACATACAAAACATAGTAACAGAAAAGCCTCACTTTGAGAGAGAGAGTGATGATGGACAGAGAGGAAAGCAAGAAGTTAATGGGTAGATTGTGGGCCAATAACATAACCAGTCACCCACAACAACGCACTGCCCATACTCCATACCTACCTGCCTTGCTGCGCTGCATTCCGGTAGTGGAAGGGCAGAGCGGAGCGGCGATGGGATTTGAAAGGCGTTCTGCTTGGGCGATTCACTGATTTGCATTCAACAGTGAAGACACACAAGTACATACACCAACAGGCGCTGTCTCAAAGCACACGTGCATTGGAAAATAATAATAATAATAATAATAATAAGAAGAAGAAAAAGTGTGAGTAGCCACAAGCATGTACAGACATTTTGGACTAATTATGAACTGCTCTCAAATTTAAGTATGTGTTCACGTGTGGAAGAGAAGAGATGATTGGAGAGAGGCTGAGGAAAGAAGAGGGATTAGTGGCTGAAGGGAAAACACTTACCCCTCTCCAAACCCTCTTCCCTCACCTTTTTTTCCCCTCTGGCATGTTATTTTTCGCTTTACGATTCTGATAATGATGATATTAGAGAGAAGAGGAGGGGGAGGAGGAAGGAAAGAAAAAAAATGATGGGCACTGCATGTGATTGTTCACCCTGTCTTTCCTCTTTTATTATTATTATTTTTTTACTGCTACACATTGCATGGAGTGAGCAACAAAGTGAAAGAGAAAGACTCAAGGATGGGTTGGGGGGGGGCCTCAATGACTAATTTTCCTTTCTTTTACAGCAGCATAAATTTAATAGGAGGGGGGTTGTGAGGTAGAGTAGAAATCCTTTTAGCACTCTGATTTATGTATGTCTGATGGCTGAATCATAGATCACCGCCGGAAGATGGCAGACACACTGATGATGATGGGGCCCTTCGACAGGCCCCACTAATGCCCTGCTGAACAAAATGTAACCAATCTGTGGGGGCCCTCAAGCATGCAATGATCCTCTAATAGAAACTATAGCAAACTATATGCCTGTCACTACTGACTGGTTCGAAGGAGTTGGGGGTGTGTATGTGTGTCTCGAGATGAAGCAAGAGGAAAGACAAAAAAAAAAAACAACAACTGGAAGTTTAGAAATACTTGTTTGATCTGATAAATCTAGCAACAAAAAGGCAAAACAGAAAAAGAAGGAAGGAGAACAGTGGAAAGGGAAATCTAAAGTCAAAGGAATGCCTGGTTGAAGGGTACACTAAATGTCAGGTTAAAATAAAAATAAAATAAAAAAACAGCTTCCAACGTAGTAAACAGTTAAGCAATAAACAACAACAAGTAAACGATTCAAGTGTCCGCCTTAAATCACCCAATCACACAGACGCGTACACGCGTGCAGACCTGATACACAGTGCGGCGCATGTAGTCCCACCAATCATCTTTATATCAAAACATCATTATGCTGGCTGACAGCGGCAAAGATTCCAGCGAGGCCTCCGTTGTCATAAATCGTCAGCTGTTGCAGCCCTGGAAAGAGAGCCTTTTCATTTAGAAATGTCAAAGCTCTCCGGAGCCTCGTAAAGACTGCTAGCAAGACTGCTGGAGATGCTGGAGATGGGAAAAGAGGTGGAGATGCGAGAGCCTGTGAGATGAGATAAGTAGAGATGGCAGGCCTGCTTAGATAACACAATTCTTCCATTCAGACATTGGATTCAACTTTAGGAATGTGAATGAAGAGCAAGATTTAGAATTTGCTCTTGGACTCTCAACTCTTCATATTACGGCTACATCTGCCTCTTGTATTTTCATCGGGCACATTAACAGTATAACTTTTTGGACTGACGGTGTTGGCTACACGTTTGGCAGGACGAGCCATCAGTAGAAGTTTGCAGATAAGTATTTAGAATGCTTGAACTCAACTCAGATGCTTAAAAAGGCAGTTTGACCAAATACTGATCAAAGCACAAAGACTGGATCCATAACTACACCAGTAAAAGAATATGTATGAAAGATAAGGCTACAATAAAAACATTACATGCAAAAAAAATCTGAAATGAATACAAGAAAGTGTAATCAAAAGTAAACACTTCAACCTGCAACATCAAACTAGATGGGAAAACTGCACCACACACAGTAGAATTTGTAGAATGACAGAAAAGATTATTTTAAAAGATTAACAAAGGTTATGGATCTCTTTAAACAGAAATATCTTATTTAAACCGTAGTCAGGGCTTCATTGAAATGTTAAGTACTCGTGAGACATTCAGGAAGAATTTGCTACAGTTCTTAAGCTGCTCATCAGAATTGTTGCAAATGACAACTGACAGTTTGCTCTTGACAGTCACTGTGTCATTTCACATCAAAAAGGAGGAGTGTGGAAAAAAAAAGAAAGAAACTTATGTATGTGCGCCTGTGTGTGTGTGTGCATGTGTGTCTGTGACTAATGTACTGGAGAGCTCCTCACGGATGCTGACAAAAAGACAAGTTTGCGTCGCTGGTGCTAGTGTGTCCCTTCAGGGCTTCTGTCCATTCAGTGGCGGGGGAGATGAACTGAGACAAGATGTCAGAGCAGGAAATGTCAGACCACTGCCAAAGCGCTGCTCTGCACACCACTGACAGGCACACACGTACACACGCACACACATGCAGTCATTTTACAAGAATAACACAAACTTAATATTGATATAAATTCCCTTTTACGTGGATGCAATGACACATGATGCTGCATAGAAATGCGATTTTAATCAAACGCGCAGATACACACAGCCTAGAAGCAAAAGTCGCTTTTATTTTTCCTTAAAGTTTCACATCATTTAGTGAAAATGGAGTGATTTATGATCCAAGTAGTGGGACTTTTATGGAAATATCAGAGCAGAATTGCAGCATCTTAAGGTGATAATGAAAGTGCAACTAGGAAAAAAGTCAAATGTTCACGGTGGAGGGAGCACAGCAGCAGCTCATATCCACCGGCCAGTTCTTGTGTTTGTTTTCTTTGTTGGTGTGTACACATTACAGATGTCTTGAGTAATGTTTCCATCTGTAATCTCTCTCTCCCTCCCGCTTTCTCTCTCTCTGCTATCCTCAGGACTCGGTTTTCCTTAAGAGTGTCAATTTGGGTCTCCTTGCTCAAGTTCAAACATTTAGCCCCCAAACAGCCATTTGTCTCCAACTTACCAGACGGCCTGACCAAAATAGAAGGAAATACCTCAAGAAATAAAAAATAGAGAGGGGAAAAAAAAACATCTAGTACGTTTGACAGCACTTTTTGCTGCCTGGTTAGAGCACACACACTCACACACACACACGCACACACGCATACACACACTCGTCACCCCCCGTCTTGTCTGGTTACTGGCTGTGCACTTGCAGTCCCCCTAGGCTGTGTGGGGTCACTCTGAGTTTGTGCGTGTCTGCATGTGTGTTTATGCATGTGTGTTTGCTGGTGGGTGAGGGGAGTTTACCAAATGCCAACTTTCCCCACCCCCTCGATTCCCCTATGATCCCCACACATGCACACAGAGCGAGTCGCACACAAGCATGCGCCCGTCTCCTCACAAAGCTACAGATGATGTGCCGTCCAGCTGCATTTTCATCACTGTGACGATGAGTGCTCCTGCCAAACGCCCGGCAACCAGAGTCACATCTGCTCCTGTCTCTGTCGCCACAGCAATACTGCCGAAGTCTGCCAGACAACCAGCAAACGACCAGGGGGCAGCCGCGGGTGGCGCAAGGAAGAATAATAAGAAATGGGGGGGGAGAAAGATGGGCTCCGTTACAAATAAGCAGATTTTAAAAGCTAAGCTGTTTTATAGTTCTTTAATTTAGATTGCCTGGACTGGACTGTACCAAGAAAACTTATATTATTGCACAAAAATCCTACGCGATTCTTTCTGTTTTTCTGCACAATCATTTGCTTTCAAACCAACAACAATCTTACCAGTAAATTATTTCTGAAAAATTGTTTTTTTTATTTTATTTTATTTTATAAAATAAAACAATGAGAGTGAAATTATCCTTAGATATCCTATTGTGATTCAATGAAATGTTTCACAAATTTTTGGAAAATCCCTTCAGCTGGTCAAATTTTACTCATCAGTTGGCACTTTCAGACCAAGAACTTCACAGAAACCTTATTTATAAATAAATAATCTAAATTTTGTTGGAAGGGGCCTGGGCATTTTATTCCTTCATCATTTCACACAGTTGAAGTTTTGATCATTTTGTACCTGACTTTTTCAGGTTCAAAATAATCGACAATCTCGTCATATGACTGCGCCACACATCTTCTTGCAGGAGGTCAGTAAGGATTTATTTAGCTTTGATCAGTGGTCATAATCTGTCATATTTTTATCAGCTGACAAAAACGAGATCTCTCATCTATCCATCCATCCATTTCCTATGGCCACTTAATCCCTGCCTGTTTGCAGCGAGGCTGATGCTCAATAGGCAAGAGGTGAGGTACGTCTGGCACGGCGCAAACAAGATCAACACCGAGGGAATGAATATCAAACAGTCCTTTTGTGCCTCTTTGTCTCCTGCTTAATTCCTCCCTCCATTTTTGCTTTTCTCCAAGAAGAGTTTGCAGTATCGGTAACCTCTCTACCCTTAATCTTTGAACCTTATTTGCATTCTTTCTCTCTTCCTCTTTTTTCTTTTCTGGCCCAGATACATATTTCCTTCCCTCTCCTTCCCTCCCTCTACCCCTGTCCATCCTGCCAGGGTGTTTATATTTGCCCAACCCACGGCTGAGTGCCTAACAAGGTGGAAAAAATTAGGGGTGAAAAGACTGTGCTGCTGCCAGCTAGGGTCCCTCTCTCTCTTTCCTCCTCTCACATTCTGACAGTAGATATATTTCAGCTAATATACTCCTGACCTCTTCTACTCCAACGAAGTAGCATAAAAAAAAAAACTTTACACACCCGAAACCAACGAGATGGAGTAAGAACACTTTTCATTTTTTCTAATTACTATTTTTTGGAAACATCAGGGACTTTTTGCACATTTTTCAAACTATGGGATTAAATTGTTATTCTAACCAATTCTATTTTTTTCACTCAACACCTAGTGCCAAAGCAGAAGACCAGAAAAAAACTGCTTTCCGGGGTTTGTGTTAACCGTATTCTAGGCAGACTGCTACGCCACCGCTGTCTTCATAGAAGTTTCTAAGCGTTTCACAAAGTTACATTGAGTTCTTACAGATTGTGTGAGAAACCCTCACTAACTTTACACCAACTAAACATATTCAGTCAGAACATGAATGGTCTCTGGCAGTCTCAGGATTCATCAGCAATGCAAAGCACCTCCCCCTCCATTAAAAACTGTGGGAGTTTCCCAGATGATTTAAGCAGGCTTCTGTGGATTGTATGCAGTGTTGTGGTGGATCTTGACCCCCAGGCTTTCGCGAATGGTGTACCCCATACTCTGAAGCAAATTGTGGGCCTCTGCCAGAAGTAATGTCTAAACACAAGGTTGACAAAATGCCCAGGCCCAACACTGCAGATGCCACAGATGACAGAAAACCACTTCTGGCCAAACCTTGTGAAGGAGGCAGAGACCTACCAGGTCTAAGTTCTTCACTGAGTCTGTAAACCTTAGCACACCGGCAAGGGAAGCACGCCACAGCCCGTTTCATAACCGTTTTGCATCGTCTGGGTCAAGCAAACTTAGAACTGACCAACTTCATTAAAGCCCAAGCACCCTGATGCAAAAGGACTCAAACGAGGCAATCGCATAGTGGTATTTTGTATTGTCCATGAAAATAATTACATGAAGAGCAACTTGTGGGTGAATCATGAAGAAGGATCATGCAGCTACTTTCCCAGCATTTATCAGTGACTGAAAAAGAAGTTGGGGAAACTGGTGAAGTTTCTGCAGTGGCAGCCTCACCTGAGAGGAGCTGGATTCACTGTGACCCCTGGGGCATGTTCACTCCAGGGGTCAACGATGTGGAGAAGTGATAACAATGACAAAGGAGCAAAGTTTCATCACCACTGCTCAAACTGAGAACAACAGAGTAACAGTAAGCACCAAACACATTTTTCTACATATTTTTTTAAACTGTTATCTTGCTGTGAGTGGAGCCCCCGCTGGTAATCCACAGTAATGGCATCAACAGGGAAATGCAGAGCTAAGTTTGCAACCATTCTTTGCCACTTAAGTCATTTGAATCAGTACAAATTGAGCTAAAATGTGAAACTTCCATTTTTGGTTTGGTGGTACAACTTTGCAAAAGGATTAATCGTTATATACTTAATATTTTTGTCGGAGTTCGTTTTTGTTTTCCTATAAAATTTCAAAGCAAAAATGTAAAAAACAAACAAACAAACAAAAAAGCATTTATATTGATATCCAGTGACCATAAAAGCATAAAAACTCCCCCATCCCCCATCCTACTTCAGAGTTCATTTCAGGTGTTTAACCTTACACTCGCCTGGGAGCAGAAAGTGTGACGGGTTCCCTTTTAATGACTCCAGCGAGGGAGTGAAAGAAAAAAGGCAATGGAAGCAAAGGATCACAGTGACGATGTGTGCGGGGGGCTGAGTTGGTGTGCATCACCTCTTTAAATGCAGACTGGGTGAAGTCTCACCCTCCCCTTCTTACCTTCCTCTTCTCTCCTGACGTCGTCTCCCACAGTGAGGTGTTGCATTTCCACTCTTATAGGACAATGAATTATTCGTTCTCACAAAGAGAGCCAGAGCCACTGGGCTGCTGGTGGGGAGGAGAACTGCATACCAGGTAGTTAGAAGAAGGATGAGAAAATGTTGATGTCTTGGTTTAGATAACTGAGGATCTATGGAAAAAAAAAAAAAAAACTAAACTAAACTCTGCAACGGGTGAATTATGCATTGTATCGGAGTTTAAATATTGGGGGAATGGTTAGCACTGTCACTGATTTGATTTTCAGGAATTTATTTTGGGAGTATAAATCGAGTTGTCTTGGTGAACTGTTCAGTGTTTTTTGGCCTTAAGTCGTTCCTCTGCATTTATTTGAAGGACAACCAGGGTGGAGTGAATGAATGAATGAATGGATGAGTGAATGAATGAATGAGTTTCATTGGCCTTTGTGGTTTTAATGCGAGTGCAACGGTTACATTTATCTTCTTTTGATCCTTGCCTTAATATGCTCCTTTTTGGTGTATAAATGTGGCAAAATCTACACAAGAACTAAGTAAGCGATTAAATAAATCACCTTGAGCTTGAGTCTCATATTTTAAATGGCTTTTCAAAGTCACTACTGTGTGGTCCGTCTTTCAGCACAGGACGTACTGTATGTTGTACAGATGAAGGCTTTAGTATAGGTGGTGTAGCTCCACTTATTTCAAAGCAGCTTCTGTTTAATGTATTTTTGTTACACGACACCACTGACTTTCTTTAAAGAGGCACCGATTTTAAGGTACCAACTTACAAAGTCAAACTTCTTTTAAGTTTTATATTCTCTATATATAGCATTTTATAACAACTGAAGGTAAAATAGTTACTTGAAAATGGCACTGTGTGCCTAAAAAATACCTAGTACTGCCCCTTTAAGTTTGTGATTAGGTCCTTTTCATTATTTATGATTTTAATAAGTGTTTGAGTAAAACTGACCTCTTGCCAATATGGGATTGACTATTATTGACATATTATTTTGTGGTTTAAAGATTTCTTGGAGAAATATTTTACATCAAAATCTCCCAGAGACATGGATAATTTTGGGCTGATCTGATGCAGTTTATGCCATGACAACAACAACAACACATACTCTTGTACCTACATATGAGGCTTTGGGAGAAAAAAAAAAAAAGGACACAGAGTATATTGCAGAGCAGAGAAACCTGCCAGGCCTCGCCTGATTATTCCCTGCCCACTGGATGATCTCACCTTCCGCAGAGTCCGTCCATGGCTCTATTTATAATCCTATCACTAAGCTCACACACACCTCTGGTTTCTTGTTGCACTCTTCCTCATCTATATTTCCAGGTGTGTGTGTGTGTGTGTGTGTGTGTGTGTGTGTGTGTGTGTGTGTGTGTGTGTGTGTGTGTGTGTGTGTGTGTGTGTGTGTGTGTGTGTGTGTGTCAGTGGAGATGGATCCAAGTTTAGAGTCCCAGCAAGGTTTGCTTCAGTGTGATAACAGCCTGTGATTTGTATCTGTAGATGAAGCTCCAGCATAATAAATGTTCTCTACCTCTCACCTTCCCCCATCTCTTACTCACATTCTTCTTCTGACTCTTACATACTATTTCTCTGTCTGTCTTCCTCTTCTGAGCTCTTTGTCATTCTGTCTTCCTATCCCCGACTAAAGTTTCTGGTTTATTTTTCATCCAGCTCAATTTTTCTTACATAACTGTTTTGTTCTGGGTGCTTTTTGTATTACTAACCGCCTGTTTGTGCAGACAGACAGCACAAGAGGACACACACACACACACACACACGCATGCATGCATGCATGCAAGCAGACTCCATAGTCAACATTGAGAAGGTGTCAGTGCTGTTCTCAGGTCAGTTGAATTTGATCGTTTCCACTTTCTGCTTTCACACATTAACCGGCAGGCCACAGGCTGAAACACAGGAAGAGACAGAGACGCTGGACTTCACAGTGATGACAGGAATGAGCACACTGCAGCACACCATCACGTTTTGACAGATGTACTTCTGAGAACTGAGTCACGCCCACTAATTGGTGAGTCGTTAGCAGCTGCTTATGTTTGGTGGTCACGAGAATCATATCTGGTCTTTGAGATCTAACAATAAAAAGTCCAGGCATCCAGGTGCAATATTTGGGACTCGCCATTGTGATTCTTTGCTGCAGTGGATTTGTACTTTACTGGTGGCTTTGATAAAATTCAAACAGTTTTGGGTGAGGTTAGGTTTATTCAATTCTCTTCTCCCCTGTCAGTCAATCTTTGTGTTATCCTCTTTAACTACATCCTCATCCTCACCTCTGTCTAATACTCTCTGCCGCAGGGAAACAATCTTTATTGCTTTTCCTCACTTCTACAGTTTTTCTGACCGTTTGTCTTCCACCTCATTCCCACAGTTTCTGTCTTCTTCATGTCCGTTACTTTTCCAGACTTCCTGTCTCATTATCAGATGTTTACTCAGCTTGGCAGTGAGTACAATCCCTCCGTCCTGATCCACATCACCTCCTCTTTGGTCTATTCGCTTCCAACATTCCCTACCGTTTGTTCAGCCAGTGAAGAAGAACTGAACAAAGCCAGGGTAGATATGTTAGGGATATGCCCAAAGCTTGAACACAGTCTAATTTTTTCATAATGAACTGCAACCCAATCCTCACCTCCATCATCTTTAGATCTCCTCTTATGGAAGTGGAAAGAAATCAATTTTTATTCTTATTAAGGGAGCCCTGCTCCTGCTTAAGTCTCTGATTCAAGTGTGTGCATATGTGATCTTGTCTGTGCTCTTTCTCCAACTCCTAGCATCTTTCCTTCTTTTCCCCAATCCCTAATGTATGACTCTCTCCTTCTTCCCTTTGTGTTCATTTTTCATTCGCACTCGTCTCCCTGTGATTATCCCAGTGCATATCAGAGGCTCTTAATGAAGATTCACAACATTTTCCCCTCCCAGCTAATACCTTATCAAAGGAGAAATCTCGTTCCAGAAAATCAATTTTCTTTCATATTATTAAGTCCTCCAATACAGCGCTTGCATGCGTGATTCCTTTGGTTTAGCGCTGCAAAGCAACAGTGAGAGACTTAACCCTATGAGCCTTGCAAACTCCAGTAACGCACATGGATCTGGTATCTCTTGTGACTGAAGCAGACATAGGGGCCAAGGTAAGAGCAGAAAAAGAATCGGTTCTTTGAAAAGAAAACTTTCCAACTTGTAAAGTGCAAAAGTCTTTGTCGCCTTCATCTCATTTTCTACATTGTGAAAATTTTACAAGAAGAATCATAGCAATGTGTAAAATTGAAGGTTTTACGATCCGGTGTAGGCTAAAAAAATATTTTGTTGTATATATTGTATAACAGAAAATGCAGTCCCCAGATCTACCACAATTTGTGCTTTACTCTTGGGTAATCCAGGTTTGAGGGACCATTCTTCTTTCAATAAGCGTAGGAGAACTAAAAATCAATAAACCAAGGTCAAGGTAATGTTACTTATCTCACCAGAAGAAATTTGTATGTCAATATAAGTCTGCGAGAGGTTGGTGTTATTTATGGTGGTCAAGGTATGTCGGCCTCTGTGTTACTCTTTGGTAGATAAAAATCAAAGACATTTTAACAGATTTTATTTTTGGTGTTTTACTTTTTGATAAATATTTAAGAAAAACAACTTCTAACCATGGTATATTTGTAAAGTAGACTAAATTCAGGAGAAATGAGTCCAGTTTTTATTGTAAAGGGACACTAATGCTCAATCCTCGATCCTTATTTTCTCTTGGTTAGTTTCGTCTTCAACAGGTAAATCAGTGCACATAAAGATATAATTTGTATTCATTGGTTTTTCACTAATTTACTTGTAAAATACATTGTTGTGAAAAAGTATTTGCACCCTTACAATTTTCTTCTGTTTTCATGCTTTGGCAGACACATTTTTTCTGATGATGGAACTGTTTTATAAATAAAAAGCAGCTTTTAAATGTATTCATCAAGGGAAAAAAAAGCTATATAAACCAACCTTGACCTGCATGAACAAAGAAATGATTGTTAAATCATGGATTAACTGTGAAGATGTATTTTGTACGGGGGCATAAAATTAGCAGCCTTTCACAAAAAACTCAGCCATAGTGGTGGCAGTGTGATGATCTGGGATTGCTTTTCTGCTTCAGTAAATGGAGCACAGCAGAAATCATAAATCATGGTGTGGAGCCATGATTTATGTTGTCTTGCCATTAGTTTGCGATCTTAAACTTAGGTAATTTAGAAAATGCAGCAGGACGATACTCCAAAGCACAACAAGTCACCACTAAATGACTTAATAAACAAAGTTAGTCCGGACTTAAATCACTTTGAGATATCGTGACCTTTAAATAGGTCGCTTGTGCTTGAAAAAGTGTAAGTGGCTCAATTAAAAGAAGTCTGCACAGAGTAGGCCAAAGATGCACTAGTTACTCCAAGTGCTTGATGGTGTTTATTAGCACCGGGGGTGGCACAAACAGTGGCATTAGGTTTATAGGAAATAGCTTTTCATATAGCTGGCTTAGATTGGATAGTTTTTCTTGCACTAATAAATTAAGTCGTTATTTAAAAACGTCTTTTTCCAAGTACTGAGTTTAAGCTGGAAGTAAGTTTTTGCACTTTACATACAGTCTCAATACTGCACATCAACTATAAATAGTTTATGACAAAAATGGCAAATCGGGTCAGATTGCTTTTTCATAATGTGATTGTTTTTATTTCTTTTGCAACATATGTTGTTTATTTTTCCACTTTCCCCTGTTAGATGCATAGGAGGTCGTAAACCTGTCGCTGACTGGAATGTATATGTAGGTTTAGTTAAGTGTACGCTGGCAGCACCATATTACTTTCTCATCATAATCTCAAGATCATTTATTAGAAGCTAATTGAAAGCATTTTCTCATCATCCAGGAAATGTTGCCAACTCAAAATGACCTTACGTCTGCTCATAATTGATGCATAAGGATTATGTGCCATGGTGGATCTCAGGGTTTGGGCCCCATACGTTTTAAATGCTCTGCGTGCCGTGTGTGCTGGAAAGGAAAGGAAAATGATACGTGGTTCTCAGATTTTTCTTAGCTGAATTTCAAGGGGAAGTTGTGAAAAGTATGGTGTCTAGAATGAAAACCTCAGAATCTCAATCTTTGTTTTTTCCAGGTGATGGGATTCAGTTGGTACTTTAGCGAGTACTGCAGGAGTGAGCCAACAGATTGAGAGTCAGCTCCTGTATTTTTGAGGCATAGGTTCCTAGCACTGAAAGAAGTGAAGTACTCCTTCTGGGGTTTGAGTCAGACTCTGCCTGGTGAGGATAAATGTCCGTATCTTGATGTTTTCTTCATGACTGAGGGCATCATCCTGCTGAGAGGAGACCTTGGGCCAGACTTAAAACTTTTTGGAGGGACTTGGGATAATTTTGGGATTGGGAGTGACAAAAAGAGGAATTTTGGAAGGTTCACTCCAGGGCCAGTTACAAACTTGATCATATCTGCAGACAATGATAGATGGGTGGATGATTGCTGTGTTTGAAAAATGCCTTTATTTCGGACTGCAAAAGTTTCAACACCAAAAATGTTTTTTTGATTTTTTTTTTTTTTTTTTTACCATTTTTAGTTTAAAAAAATGGCTTCAAATGGCTTCAAAGTCAAAACTTAGAAGCCATTTGAAATTATTTTAGATTAGCTAATATGCATTGAAGAACAGAGGCAATGGAGACATTATATGAAGTACAAATGAATGGGTATTTAAATCATAATAAATCGGACTAATCATCGGTACTGTGGTACTTAATTTGAAAGAGATTTTGATCATTTGATTGCACAAAGTTTGTTTCTGCCCAAACCACAATTAATTCAATGAATATCTAATTTTCTATAATTTTGTGGTAAACAGCTCAATGGTAAATGTCTTGAATATATACACAGACACACACTGTGTGTCTGTGTCAGGGTTGACACCTATTAAACACAGCACATAACACAGGAAAGACAAGAGAAAGTTAGATTCTGAATACTCGCGAGGAGAACAGACAGAGATGTGCTTTCAGTTACAAATCTCCAACTGCTCTGAAGCACATTTGCCTGCCCCTCTCTTTTTATTGTCTTTAGGATCCCTAATCACAGAGAGCGCTGTAACTCTAAGGGGAGGGGAAAAGACACTTCATCACACAGTCACAGCGCCAAGATTATCGCTAACTAACAACACAATCCTTCTCGCACTAGCTTATCCAGTTCCTGACCCAGGATCAAGCAGTATAAGTTGTACATCTTCACGGCGATAGTTTTATAGCTATCTAAGAGGTCAAAGCAGGCCGTTCTGAGAAGAGCTTCTGTCACTGCTCTTCTTCAGAGAGGCCTCCTCTGAGGAAGGAAGCAGAGTGATTAACAATACAGAAACATTCCTTAAAACATATGACTAAACTAAATAAGTAAGAATACATAAACTAAGAACATAATAAAGATATATCAAATAGTTGATAATAATACAATTTACCTAACATTCCCCCCTGTTTATCAAATATTTGTTCTAAGTCTCACATCCCTTCTAAACAGCCACTTCAAATGATTTTCAGCTGGGGGTTTATTTGTTTTAAGAACGCAAATATTTTTACTCTCAAGGGTTGTACTCAGTTCAAAAACTAGGATCTAAATACATGTGAGGGGAATCCTCAGCAGAGGATTCTGTTTCAGACTCAGCTTGTTTTACGAACAAAGGATACATCCGTGCCATTCGGTCCTCCATGGGCAAAATTGCTGTGGTGATGATACGGTTAAACACAGAACGCAGGCAAAAAGTACAACGGCATTCACACAAGGTTAGAATGGCAGCAAAGACTGCCATTGATACTAAAGCAGAGGACACAAGGGTTTGGTACCTTCCAACAACCTCCAACCATGCATCCCACATAGAGGTTTTTTCTCCAGAGGCTTCCTTCATTTTGCCATTCAGGGTTCGGTGCCCCGTAATGGTCTCCGCCAGGCTCCCATCGGCTGCTGCGTTGGTTGGCAGGTATATACAACATCTTTCTCCAAAGACAACACACACACCCACCTCTTTCTCAGCTAGCAACATGTCAAGAGCTACACAGTTTTGGAAAGCCATCAGTGAAGTAGCGGCCAGCTGCTCATGAACCGCCTCGAACTCAGCCTGTTTCCAGTTACCTAGTTTGGCACGTTATAATGAATGAAATTGATTCCGTCTACACCGTTGTTCACAGTACATCACCAACAAACTGTATATTCAAAACCTGATCGGTCAAAATTGGTGAGGGACCCGGATGGCATGGATGTATGTAGACGCACATGTTCCCATGACAGCTCTCGTTTCTGGAAAGGGTAAGACAGAACATGTGTTAGATCGGTTTCTGTCATAGGATAAACAAATACAGGCAATAAAGAAACTGGAGCACAGAAACCCCATAACCTTTCAGGGTAACTTATCAAAAAGCCTGTCATCATCGCTCCACCACCAGACATCTCTCCAAAATATGACTTATGTAAAAATCCAAGTCACTGACAGAAAGTTTACTTCAGTTAAAGTCTTAAAGCATCTGAAATGTCTCGTCTTTAAGTATGGAAATTACTGTAATAATGGATCTACTCAAGTAAGGTAATGAAAAGTATAAGTAAAAAGTAAAACAAGGCAAATGCAGTTTGAATGACTTCTTTTTTATTTATATACTGGTAAATTTGTCAAATAAACTTAAAGTAATGTACACAACAAAGTGCAGGCAAAATTAAACTTGCTAATAGATATACCTGCAGGCATCATTTAGTTAAAAATTAGGCGCTTTACCTATACAAGGTTAACTTAACCTAGTTTACAACTGAACCAGCTTCTTAGTATCCCCTCCAGGACAGAACATACAAAGGTTTTGTAAGCCTTAAGTTTTCCCTTCAAGTAAAGTAAGTAATGAAAATGAGAAAAATAAAAGTCCGTACAGAAAATGCGGCCAACATGAAAGGCAGGCAAGACCAGTAAGCTACCAACTTTGTAGCAGTCAATCAGTAAGTGGGGTCAAAACACTGGCCTAAAAGTGAAAGTTCATCAAGAATCGTCATACTTATTTGCGCTTTCTTTTTAGAAAGGAATCTTTTCATCAGTTACTGCAAGAGGAAATATTGAACATAAATCCTACAAGTGCTTTTAGGATTAGTTTTACTCATCATTAAGAATTACTTTTTAATGGTTGCTAGGGTTGCCCATAGTAAATGTCTTGGTTCCATACATACTACACAATCTTGCTTGACTAATTTAAAAGTCTGATCTACCATTAATAATAAGAATAATAAAATAATAAGCAGTTATTATTTTGTCCAGGCTGAAAACATAAAATGAAAAACAACATTTTTATTCGCCATTTCAGTAATATCTAAGTTCGTTCGGCTCCTAAGGATGCTCCAGGGTTGTGGACAATCTTCACCAGTTTTGAGACGGTCAAACTATTTGGTTTAGCCCCCTTTGCAACCTGGCCTTTGCCCTGTAGGTCAGTGAGCCTCCGGAACTTATTCTGTCTTTTTTTTTTTCTTTTTACTTCTGAGCTGAAATGACCTTTCTGCTATTTTTATGGCTGTGGGAGTAGTCAGCAGCACCTGGTACGGCCCGTCCCACTTAGGAAAAATACGCCGAGATGAGAGTATAGGCCAAAATAGTTTGATTTTTGTTTATTTAAGTTAGCTTCTCATATAATCAGCTTAAGTAGCTTCCTCATCTATTTACCATTGATTATTAAACTGTGACAATCTATACAGTCTTAAGTTTTGATGTACTTGTAATGTTAATGTATAATTTTACCAAGTCTAAACATTGCATCCAGGGCCTACTAGTTCCTCCAATACATGTTTTAATCTGCTTTTCACAGTACCATTTGTTCTTTCCACCAACCCTGCACTCTAAGGATGATAAGCACAGTGGTTTTTCAATGTCATTCCCACATCACTTGTCACTGTAATCAGTCTGTGGAATGTTGTATTTTGCGCAGATTGAACAAGTTCTACAAAAAATTTTCGAATGAGAAATAAATCTATAAGTAGTATAATACTGATGTACTTGTCCGACCATTCCCCCTGTCGAGACATGTTACACACCATGGCTCGATATTGCAGCCCATTTATATAGATTTTTTGGTAAAATAGGCTTATTGTCAGCGCTTTTGTAGATATATATTATTGTTGCTCCTTTCTTTGTCCATAATTCTTTTTCATTTTGTGGACTTGCTTTTTGCATTTCACGTAGAACTTTTGAACACAAGATTGAACTTTCTTCTAAATGCAACACTGTTACTGTTCCTGTCGCTGCTTGTTTTGCTATCTTATCAGCGAACGCATTCCCCAGGGACACTTTGTCTGTCCCTGCAGTGTGTGCCGCACATTTGCAGATTGCTAGTTGTTTTGGGAGCTGTACAGCTTCAAGTAATCATTTTAACAATTCGACATGTGTCACTGGTTTTCCTGTTGATGTTACCATACCTCTATGTTTCCAATATTTTGCAAAGGTATGAACAGTTGCAAATGCATACTGACTGTTAGTATAAATCGTTACTGTTTTATCCTTCATAAGTTTACAGGCTGTGGTAAGTGCGATTAGTTCTGCTGCTTGTGCCGAGTAATGTGAGGGGAGCTTTTCAGCTTTCAGCACAGTCTTATCAGTTACCACTGCATACCCAGTTTGAGTTTTTCCTAGTTCGTCTTTCTTTGAGGAACCATCTACAAAAAGTATTCCACCTTTCTCTTATGGTAAATCTTTTAGATCACTTCTACTTGTAGCTGTTTGTTCTGCTAAAAAGGTGATAAAAAGGTCATATTTGTCTGTAACAATAGTGCTGATACCGCGTGTGGTACTGTTAGTGTTAATGGATGAAATAGTACAATAAGAGCGCTAACTTCAACAGCCATGGAAGCAGCAATAACAGCCCTCACACAGTGAGGCAACGCACACGCCACACTATCTAGGTTTGAGGAGTAATATGCGACCGGTCTCATTTTATCACCATGTTGTTGTGCCAGTAGCGAGGTCATAAAATGACCTTTGCAATCCACCGTCTGAACAAAAGGTTTACTTGGTAAAGCTAGGGCAGAGGTTGACACAAGGGCCTGCTTTATATTTTGAGATTTTCACTATACATTAATTTTTTTTTTTAAAGGTGCCACAATTTCCGCATAATTAGGCACCAATTTATATTATATTATTTTTATCACCTCATTTCCCTTTTTCCCCCCCGTTTAACACATGGCATTGCCCATGTGTCACAGTCACGTAAGCTTCTAATAAAGTGTTTGGGAGGACAGGTGAACTCATAGGTTCACTATAGAAGATATTTTAGCAGACACGTCTTTTAATTGCAGGATTATATTTTGGTTATTCTTTGTTAAATTCAGCAGCTTTCAACATTTCCATCGAATTCCTCAAGAATAAAAACGTCCATCTTTAAATTAACCAAACCTCAAATCCTCTAATCCAAGATTTTTCTTTTTGAATTTGACTATAAATCAAATCTAGATTAAAATGTTTTAGACTGAAATCTAGAAAGTGTTGCTGTCATTCACAATCATCAATTTTTAGTAGCCATTTATATCTATCAGGTTGCTTAAAATCTCAGACTTTCACTTAACCTTGCATTTCAGTCAAGTTAACAACGGAAGTTTTTTATATCTAATATGAAATGGTCAATAGTTTCATCCGTTACTCAATTCTTTAGCAGTTTTTCTTTATAGAACTAACTTGCAGTTATAAAAGCATCAACAAAAATTCACACAAAAACCAAACCAATTTCAATCAATTTTGAGAATCTTTATAGGATTAAACTCTAAATTAAATTTGAGTTAAATTCAATTATCAATTATTTTCAGTATTTAGAAGCGTTTAATTTATTTCCACAGTAATATTTGTTAAAATGAATTGTCTGTCACTTGTGAGTTTTAAACCTAATTTTAGTAATGTTAAAATATATATATATATGTTTATGCACCGGTATCGCACAGAAATTCAATTTATTTTATGATTCCACTTAACGTGTCCCAAGCTGCACATATGTCCACCATTTAATTAAGCCAGTCATGTCTTCTACCCATATATCGGGATCCTCTGCTGCAGGTGTTATTCCTTCCACAGCCTTCCTGGCTTCTTCTAATGTCCAGGGTCTGAAAACATATAAGTCTTGTGCCCCTTCGTGTAGTGAGGGGTACAGTCGTGCTGCTGAGACCGCAGCGGCTGATACTGGGGCAGACGGAGCTGCTGCAGCGGCGGGGGGAGGGGTGGCTGCAGGAGCTTGCGCTCCCTGCACCGTTACAGCAGTCCGTGTGCTGTCTTTTGTTCTTACAAGTAAGTTCTCGGATTCTTTTAACCATAATTTAGCACTACTCAACTCCTCCTCCTTTTTCGCCTTTTTTCTTCCTCTTTTTTCCATTACACTGTTCTCCAAAGTTTTTACTACAATTTGCCATTGTTCAAATTTTAATTTTCCCTCTACTCCATATTTCTTCTTCCATTTTGTCATGTATACAGTGCTACCAGGAAATCTGGACAGCATGTACTTCTCATCCCCTTCGGGACCCTCAGCGAGTGAGGAATTACAAGAATTCGTGTTTCCCATTATTTAAAGTACTTGCAATTTAATTTGAAAAGTTATTATTTTATTTACCTTTGGTTTGCTATTTTAGCTTACTACAATTTATTTATTTAAATTTGGTCCAGGTTCGTTGACTCCTAGGGAGTCCTATGAACTGGAGTTTGTTTCAGTAGGCCAGCAATTAAAAATACCTTGTTGTGGTATTCTCCACTTCAACTCTTTCGAGTGGGAGAATCTTGCCTATTGCATCCACAAGAGGTTTGCTGCTTACAACCCTACTGTTTTACATGAGGTAAAATACCGAGTGGTATTTAAACCTCCAATCACTCTCACTTTCACACTTTTTGTTACGGAATTTAAGCGCCTGTCGTCGCCGGACTCCGCAGTCCGTTTAACACGGGAATACCAGGCCCCGCCACCGAACAGGACAAGGTCTCCAACCTTGCACAGCACCAGGCTCCGTCCGCCTGTTACTAGTTACCTGTTAGAGTCTAGAATTTCCAGGGTTTTATTTACGCGCAATGACCCCAAGTCACTCGCCACATTTTTAACCAAGAATCACTCACCCCTGTTGTCTTTCCTTGGAGTCTCGTCAACCTTCAGATCCCAGCAGGCAGGCAGAGTGTCAGCCCTTGAACAGGTTCTGAAAAGCTTCCACTAGGAAGCTTGCCGTGCACGGTCTCTACTGGCATCTGCCTTACCCGCTGGAATTCTTCCGGTATGTTGAGATCCGGCTCGAAGGACCAAATTATGTCAGGGTTGACACCTATTAAACACAGCACATAACACAGGAAAGACAAGAGAAAGTTAGATTCTGAATACTCGCGAGGAGAACAGACAGAGATGTGCTTTCAGTTACAAATCTCCAACTGCTCTGAAGCACATTTGCCTGCCCCTCTCTTTTTATTGTCTTTAGGATCCCTAATCACAGAGAGCGCTGTAACTCTAAGGGGAGGGGAAAAGACACTTCATCACACAGTCACAGCGCCAAGATTATCGCTAACTAACAACACAATCCTTCTCGCACTAGCTTATCCAGTTCCTGACCCAGGATCAAGCAGTATAAGTTGTACATCTTCACGGCGATAGTTTTATAGCTATCTAAGAGGTCAAAGCAGGCCGTTCTGAGAAGAGCTTCTGTCACTGCTCTTCTTCAGAGAGGCCTCCTCTGAGGAAGGAAGCAGAGTGATTAACAATACAGAAACATTCCTTAAAACATATGACTAAACTAAATAAGTAAGAATACATAAACTAAGAACATAATAAAGATATATCAAATAGTTGATAATAATACAATTTACCTAACAGTCTGTGTATATATATATATATATATGTATATATATATACATATATATATATATATATATATATATATATATATATATGTATATATATATACATATATATATATATATATATATATATATATATATATATATATATATATATATACATATATATATATATATATATATATATATATATATATATATATATATACATATATATATATATATATATATATATATATATATATATATATATATACATATATATATATATATATATATATATATATATATATATCGGGGTGGGGAGTTAACTACTCCCCACCCCGAGACTGGGTATGCAGCCCCAGTAATGAACGAACTATCAAAGCTGAACGAGACAGCAACTGACCTGAGAGAGAGAATCGTGGCCCGAATGAACACCAGGCAACCCCGACGCCAATTACAACGGCTGAGTGAAGTACCATCAGAAAGTCTCATTGAAGATGTGAATGCAGCATTGAGAACAATCCCTACCAACACCATAACAGAAACCAATGAGCTGATATACAACTCAGCATCAGTGATCCTTGAAATGCTCGGCTATAAGAGCAACTATGAGACCCAATATCCATCATGGAAAAGACGGTTAGAGGCTAAGATCAAGATAACAAGGAGGGAAGTGAGCCAACTGTCAGAGCTCCAAAGAGGTGCAATGAAAAGACCAGTACCTAAGAAGTACAGCCAGATGCCCATACCTGAAGCACTCGAAACTGCCAAACAAAGGCTCCAAGCCTTGGCCAGCCGCCTAAAGAGATACACAAGAGAGAATGAAGCCAGGAGGATTAACCGGCTCTTCTCCACCCAACCAACTAAAGTGTACTCTCAATGGCAGGGTACTAACAACAGAGCAGACCCACCAAGGCTGGAGACTGAACAATACTGGAAAGGCATATGGGAGAGGGAGGCGTCCCACAACAGCAATGCACAGTGGCTAACCTCTCTACGAGAGGACCACAGCAACCTCCCTGAACAAGCCCCGGTAACCATCACTGTGGCAGATGTCCAAGAAAGAGTCTTGGGTATGAAAAACTGGACAGCACCAGGGCCTGACATGATCCATGCCTACTGGCTAAAGAAACTCACTGCCCTCCATGAGCGACTGGCAGTTCAACTGAACCAGCTGCTACAGAATGGGACTCACCCTGAATGGCTAACTGAAGGGCGCACAATCCTGATCCAGAAGGATCCCTCAAAGGGTTCAGTCCCATCCAACTATCGGCCGATAACCTGTCTCTCTACAACATGGAAGCTCATGTCAGGCATCATAGCAGCTAAGATAAGCGGGCACATGGATAAATACATGAACACGGCACAGAAGGGCATCGGCATAAATAGCAGAGGAGCCAAACACCAACTCCTTGTAGACCACACAATCACCCGAGACTGCAAAACCCGACACACCAACCTGTGCACCGCTTGGATTAATTACAAGAAAGCCTATGACTCGATGCCACACACTTGGATCATTGAATGCTTAGAGATGTACAACATCAATAGGACTCTAAGAGCCTTCATTGCAAACTCGATGGGGCTGTGGAAAACCACCCTTGAAGCCAACTGCAAACCACTTGCACAAGTGTCCATCAAATGTGGCATATACCAAGGAGATGCTCTGTCCCCACTGCTGTTCTGCATAGGCCTGAACCCCCTTAGCCAAATCATCAACAAGACTGGCTACGGATACCGACTCAAGAATGGGGCCACAATCAGTCACCTCCTCTACATGGATGACATCAAGCTGTACGCCAAGAACGAGCGAGACATCGACTCACTGATCCACACCACCAGGATCTACAGCACTGACATTGGGATGTCATTCGGACTAGAGAAGTGTGGCCGGATGGTTACAAAGAGAGGGAAGGTCATCCACACAGAAGGGGTCTCACTCCCAGAGGGAACAATAGCAGACATAGAGCACAGCTACAAGTACCTGGGAATACCACAAGCAAATGGCAACCTCGATGAGGTCACAAGGAAAGGAGCCACAGCCAAATACCTCCAACGAATAAGGCAAGTCCTGAGAAGCCAGCTCAATGGCAAGAACAAGATCCGTGCAATAAACAGCTATGCCTTACCAGTAATCAGATACCCTGCCGGAATAATTAGCTGGCCAATGGAAGAGATAAAGGCCACGGATGTTAAGACTCGGAAGCTACTAACCATGCATGGAGGGTTCCACCCCAAATCCAGCACCCTGAGACTGTACACAAGCCGTAAGGAAGGAGGCAGAGGACTAGTGAGTGTGAGAGCCACTGTCCAGGATGAAACATCCAAGATCCATAAATACATCAAGGACAAAGCCTCAATGGACGATGTGCTCAGCGAATGTCTCAGACAATGGGGAACAGAGGACGAGGTGCTGGAGGAACCATCATGGGAAGACAAGCCCCTACATGGGATGTACCACCGACAAATAACTGAAGTGGCTGATATCAGGAAATCCTACCAATGGCTGGAGAAAGCTGGACTCAAGGACAGCACAGAGGCCCTCATCCTGGCCGCCCAGGAACAGGCACTAAACACCAGAGCAATAGAGGCTCAGATCTACCACACCAGACAAGACCCAAGGTGTAGGTTGTGCAAGGAGGCCTCTGAGACAGTCCAGCACATAACAGCAGGGTGCAAGATGCTGGCAGGGAAAGCATACATGGAACGACATAACCAAGTGGCGGGCATAGTGTACAGGAACATCTGTGCCGAATATGGACTGGAAGCCCCGAGGTCAAAGTGGGGAACACCCCCAAAGGTGGTGGAGAGTGACCGAGCTAAGATCCTGTGGGACTTCCAGATCCAGACAGACAAGATGGTAATGGCGAACCAACCGGACATTGTGGTGGTGGATAAAGAACAGAGGAAAGCCGTTGTGGTGGATGTAGCAATACCAAGTGACCACAACATCAGGAAAAAGGAGCATGAGAAACTGGAGAAATACCAGGGCCTCAGAGAGGAACTGGAGAAGGCCTGGAAGGTGAAGACCACAGTGGTGCCTGTGGTCATAGGGGCCCTCGGGGCAGTCACCCCCAAACTGGAGCAGTGGCTCAAACAGATCCCAGGAACAACATCAGACATCTCAGTCCAGAAATGTGCAGTTCTAGGCACAGCCAAGATACTGCGCAGAACCCTCAAGCTCCCAGGCCTCTGGTAGAGGACCCGAGCTCAGAGGATGAAAGAGACCACCCGCGGAGGGTGAGAAGGGAATTTTTTTATATATATATATATATATATATATATATATATATATATATATACACATATATATATATATATATATATATGTATATATACACACACACACACACACACACGCACACACAGAATAAGAGGCCTCGTTCCGCTTTACTCTTTTTAGGCCCGGTTCCAGCTGTTGAGATCTGCTGTGACTTAACATAGGAATGAGGCCTCTGGTGAAGGAAGAGGCTCTACCGCAGAGCTGCTGGGTGATAGATAAAGTAGGGCAGGGGTAATGATGAGGCATCATCGATGTAAATGATACTCAGGGAGGCCTGGCAAGAGGTGTGTGGGGGAGCGGCGAGCAGGTGAATGTGAAAAAAGGGAAATGCGGAGACACCAGCACTCCTGAGAGATGGGAGCAGGTGAGAGGAAGGGATGGAGGAAAGGTGGATGGATGGAGGAAGGGAGAGAGGGAATAAGAATGATGAAGAGGGAGGGGAGAGAGAAACAGAGGTGTTGGGGTGGTGATGTATGTAGCCCTGTCACAGAGTAGTCGGGGAAGATACAGTGTACTCCTTACGCTGGGGAAGCAACACCTCCACCCACTCAACAAAATACACACACATTTGGCTGCCGTCCCACAACCACCCACCACCTCTCCCTGGGTCAGGCCCGATGTAGGGGCTGACTAATAAGGTAAAGGTTGTTAGGTTGATCCCCAAAACAGACAGGGGTGTTTTCTGGCTGTGAGCTGGCAGCTGGAGGATTTCGGTATTACTTCTAAACTTCTCACCAGCAATGCCCTTGAATAAGACGCATAGTCCCACGCTGCACTGTAGGTGGCCTCCAGCATCTCTGATGAAATGCAAATGTACAGAGAGCTGTAAGTGATTGGAGAGGAAATATGAATATCTGTCTTCTGAAAGTGCACCAATCAGACTGGAAACAGAGAGTAATAGTTTCGGAGGAGGGATGAGAACTCAGGAGTCGGTGTGCAGCGCAGGATCCTGTTTTGCATTCTAGTCTGACTAAGCCCTAAAAGACAAAACGCATCGTTAGCAGCTGACCTGAGTAACAACACATTTACATATGTTATTTGCATGATAATGTTCTTTGATGTCTGTCACTTCCGTATTTAACTTTGGTTGGAATCTTAGGTTTTGGTTTGCTAAAAAATTGTTAATAATTTGAGAAACGTAATCAAAAGACACTTTTTTTTATCCTCATTTTGTTTTAAAGCTTATTTTTCAATGTATTCATTGTTGTTATATTCCATATGTTTTTAATTTTACTATAAAAACAAAGTTTCCCCAAAGCTGCAGCTGAAATATTGACTTCATGGATGTTGGATCAACATGATTGATCTGCAGAAATAATTTTTTTATGTGCATTAATTCAAGGCATAGCAAAGAGCAGATTAATTACTCCTGATTATGGAGAAATGCAGATTCCATTCTCTAGTATAAAATATGAAATCTTTACACTAAATATTTTCTTTTCACTTCAGTCATTATATCTGAAATGTAAAATGTCAACACATCTTTCATTCCCTTAGTTTTTCTACAATTTTAATTGATCTTACACTCGATTCATCCACACAGTAAAATGAACAACAGCCTTCCAATGTTGTGTTTTTTCTTATATATAAAAGGTCATTGAGTGTCTGAGCTTGTCAATTCGGTTTAATTTTCTAGATAAAAATAAAATTCAGCTTTTCTTTTTATTCAAAAGAAAACATTAAGTTTACTACTCTGTTAAATTGTTACAGGATAACACAGAAACTGAATTTACAGCTCCACCAATAACTGAAGAAACAAGATATTCATTCACCCATCCTCAAATTTCCTCAAGTTTTGATATATTTAACCTCCATTAAGTTCAAGAAAAGTAAAAAGGAATCCATATAAAGGTCTGTCATTATGAATGTCATAAATTTAACACATATCTAAGGCATCCAAATGTAAATTTAATAAGTTTGTGGGAAGTTGAGAAGTGTGTATGTGTGTGCTGGTGCTCCAAGTGAGAGAGCACAGTAATCCATTCTCTCCACAGTGGTATAGAAAGACACTCTTGTCATGCAGTACTCCTCTAACACACACACACACACGCACACACACTCCAAACACAGAAACTGCTGTCATGCTGTGTTACATGGAGCCATGATCACATTATCTTCCACTGGACCCTACACACTCATTCACTTATATAGCATTCTCTGTAGATTCCCTTCACACATACAAACACAGACAGTGCAGGAGCCATTGCTCACCTGATGGGCTAGTTGAGAGGAGAGTGGCATTCCACACACACACACACACACACACACACACACACGCACGCACGCATACGCATGCACACACACGCACACTCAGTGGTCCTGCTGACAAGCTCTTCCACGCCAGATTAATCTGGTTTACAGTCTTATCTGAGTACAGATAGCACCTCTACAGGCACATACATATACACACAAAAACACACACAAATGTAATATCACAAACAACATTTGGAGAAGCAATGAACTGGAGAGATGGCGCCACACACACACACAAACACAAACATGGACACACAGGGTAAAAAGTGTACAATTGTCTGTTTACCTGCAGGTGGGCCGGCCAGCAGTAAACATGGTCAAACAAAACAATAAAAAAAGAGAGTTAATAATAAAAAAAATAAAATAAAAAAGACCCAAGCGAAAAGAGAGAAACAGGCTCCTCATGTGAGAGTTGCGAGAAAGTGGGGGGTAGCAGAAGAAAGTTTGGATTCGACAAACATCCTATTAGTCACAGCAAGGCTTCTCCACTCACTCCCCAGACAGACAGAAATATAACCAAACGAATACCAGAGCAATAATCTTCACAAACTTCTCTGTCCTTTGTGCTTTGGCAAGGTCAGCTTAGCTTATGGTTTCAAATGATCTTTGTCAGTTTTTACTTCTGCTCTGCACTTTCCCGTCTTTTGTCTCTGTCTACAAGGCAGGTGAACTAATTTACCAATAAGTTTTAGGGCCAAAATTATAACTATATGTATAATGTGCACAAGGTAGTTTTTTATACGCTCATGTGTGTCACAACATAGCTAAATAAAAATTCTTACACACACTTGTGATTTCTTATGTTGAATGGTCCAAGTACAAATACATAGTCATTAAAAAAGCTTGGTGTACATGAGCAGTGCAGCTTTAACATTTAGTCCTCCATGAAGGAAACAACAAAATTAGATATTTTATATGATAATGCATTTATACTATAAACAGTTTTAGAAATGTTAAACTGGAAAAAGGAATATATGAAAACTTCCTCAGCAAAAATGTGTGTTTTTTTTAATTGAAAATGCAAGAAACCTTTCCATTTTTTAATCCCTTCCTGTTTTTTTTCAGTCTTTGAAAGTTATTGATTTAGCATCTACTTTCCAAGCAAAAGAGGAAATAATTAGAGAATATAGAACGGATGCAGAGATAACTGGTGGAGAGAGAGAGAAAGAGAGAGAGAGAGAGAAGGTTTCTGCAGGGGGGAAGTGACAACGACCACAATGTTTCACTCACTGTCCTCAGCAACTAGCTCTCCATTAAATCCTCTGATTGGACACATATTACTCTCTCAGTCTTTAAATGTGGTGAGCTTGTCAACCTGACAGCAAATCCGCTGACTAAATAAATAGAAAATATAATAAAACAATTAGTTTTATAAAAAGTGTTGTTTCTTATATTAAGTTGTATATTCATATTTTAAGCTTGTTAGAATGTGTCAGTATCTCAAATCCTTCACAGTGTACCGTTTCAACTTCATGATGAAATGCCGTTTCTATTTGTAAACGTCTGTAAAGTGATATTACTGTTGTGTTGGACATTAATTCAAATTATCAGTTGGATAGGTAAAGATATTTAAGTCTCACTGGAGCTTGAATTTTTTTTTTTTTATTGTAATGACTTTTCATTTTAGGATTTAATGTGTTTTCTCTAAGTTGCCACTGATTTCACAGTCTCTTTTTCCTCTTCAGTTATTCTTCTTCTGTCCGGGCTGTTTTCCTTCCACTGAGTGAAAACAGATTTGTTACAACACTGTGTATGCACGCTGACAGCACTGTTGTGTATTATTACAGTGACAACAGGACACTAAACTCCACTTTTCACTCCTCACAAGGAAAACGGGCTGAATGTCAATTCCAATTTCTCACCAATTTCTCTCTCTGCCTGAGTCAAAAGCAGAGAGTTTCAGCGGTACAAAGTTGGTAAATATGAGTCGGAGGAAACAGAAAAAAAAAAAAAAACTCATAGATGCTCCTTCTATCTTACAATTCTTCTTCTGGGTTGAATCCACAGCAGTCTCTTCTGCTCTCCGTTTCTTTATTTTAAGCAAACTTTCCCTTTCATCCGTAGGTTTTCCCTCTGCTACTCCTGATGGTCTCACTTGCACCCCACATTCCCTGTCTTGTCATGGACAGCTGCCGACCTTGTGTGTGTGTGAATGTGAGAGAGAGTCTGCGCTTGTGCTCTGTCAGTCTGTATGGAATGCTGTGAGTGGCCTCTACTGGCTGATTGAAGGGAAATAAGATGATTCATATAAAATAAAAGCTGCACTGCTTCCTTGAACACATGCAAACTCACAACTGAAGCAGGGAAAGAAACATGAAGTAACAGAATGTAAAATGCATCTGCAGAGAAATTATACTATACGATTGTTCTGTTCACGTAGCTTGCTTACCATAGGAGCATTATGTGTATGATGGTGTGTGTGGGTGCGCGTGTTTGAAAGGGAAAGAAAGGCTATGTGAGGTACAGTGTACAGGGAACAGTAGGCCATAGATTTATTGCTTTCAGGGGAGTGGAAGGCTGCAGGCCTCAGGGGTCTGTCCTCACATCAATATAACAATGACATACATCGACCCAACAACGGCCCACTTGCTTCATCACTAGGACAAAGTAGCATCAATAGTTACACAGAGAGTGTCGCTACACTGGTTGCAAAAAAAAAGAAAGAACAGAAAAATAAATAAAAGAACCCCCAAATGATTTGGGATGGAGAAACAGAGCAAAACTGGCAACATGTTTGAAAAATGTGGAAGAATATTTTTGGTAATTTTACTTAAAAGACAAGTTGTGGTTGAGAAAAAATAAATGTAGAGAAGCACCTGAAACCGACAATAAGTTTTAAACATTTTAAAGAATTGATTTCCTGATTTCTTTAAATAATGTGACACCAGTCTATTTTTATGTTTTACTTCTTGCTACATAAATACTGCAAAATCACAAGTTATGTTTAGTCAATCACTCTTCTCGTTTGTTGTAAAATAGAAAGTATTTATTACTTATCACAGTAATCCATTTTATTTTTGGATGTTTTGTTTTACTCTGTAAAAGTGCATGTAGATTTATTCTACCTTTACTCAAACTGAATTTAATCCAGTATGTGGCATGGAAAGTGATGAGATTCTCACAGATTAAAAATATGATTAAATTATTGAGCTTTCATAATTAGAAATAAAATCTGTTTTTGGGAGGTTTGTCTTCTATAACTGATAAAAAACAGCTATTACAATCTGATGATAATTACCTATTTAGTCTTTGATACTGAAGCAATGAATGAAATAAGTTGGTAACAATTTGCAGAAGTGTAACAACAGTGAAATAAATAAATTCATCTGACAGGTATATAGACAACTAGACTATATGGTTAGACAAAACCAGGTGTTATTACAAAAAAAACAACAAAAAAACACTAAGAAGGCTTTTGACAAAGAACACTCCAAATACAATATATTATAGTTAATACATAATACTCACAGGAGCACCATGCATCTTTAAAATCAGTTTTCTCTATTTAGAACACAGATTTTGTGGGAGGGTATTCAAGTTTTTAAATATGTTCCCCCATGTAGTCACATCTCGGCAGTAGAGCTGGCAGGATGATAAATAGACTTATTTTGAAAAAAATCAACACTGGTCAACCCATTATTAATGTACTTCGTTACCTTTGCTCTTCATTCTATTCCCAGAGTTCTGCATTATAAATCTTAAATTGAGATATTTTCATACGTGTGTGGCAGCTGGCTAAACAGAGCACAGTGCAGTTTATAATTTGCATATGTTTTATTATAAACCTCCTGTGATCTGACATTTTACACATTGAGTGTTTTAGCACAAGACTTCTAATTGCAAGCTTTCAAAACACATTTATTTTTCGAGTTATGGAAAACGGATAAATCACAGATAAGCAGAATTAGGGTCAACTTCCACGAAAGAGACAAGCGCAGGTGGAGGGAAAGGCATGGTCCAGTATTTTCTTGCTTGCTCTATCATTACAGTTGTATTTTTGGCAAGTATAAGACATTAGTTCAAACAAGGGTTGAAAGACAGGAAAGGAAATAGAATAGAAAGAAAACAATAAAGGACAGGACTGTTATCAGAAGAGGAGGGGAAGAGAAACAATATGCTGTAACAGTGAGCCGAGAGAGTTTGTTGCCACTGAGTGATGAAAAGTCCATATGTTACAGAGCCATCATAAATTATGTCCCACAACGTATGGTGGAGGGGCACGGAGTCTGGTGTGTATGTGTGTGTGTGTCATCCAGAAATAGGACACCCACTCAGCTAGTCAGACAGCTAGCCAAGGAAACAAATAGCTCTCCCTGCCACCAGGACAGACCTGCTTCACCTATACCTGCCACACCTAAAGCAGCGGATGCACATGCAGAGACACACACTGTACATAAACACGCAGAGGAGAAGCTTAGACACCAACTTCACCAAACACACTGAACGGTGGGCATTTTAGTGTTCGAATAAACATGGAAAATTCACCAAGTAGAGTTACGTATAAGTAAGGACCTACAACCTAATTGAGTAGTGATGAAAGTGAATCAGCACAGATGTTGTTGTTCAGCAGCTACGGTCAACTTTTACCGGAAAAAAAGGCTAATTAGTGACACGTTTATTCAAAATCAGAACTGCCCGATTCCTCACAACTTTTTTTATATCTTCAACTGAATGTTTCAAATCAGCATTATTGGAATCGGCCGTACAGCGCAAACAAAAATACCAATGCATTAGCGCCATCCAGAAAATACTTTTTTTCCCCTTTTATTTTTTTTTAAATATTCCTGGTTCACAGGCTGCAATCTTCCCTCTGACTGAATAGGACACAGCCAGAGGTAGAGGCTGATCTTGCCCCAGCGTAGGATTCTGGCCCACGAAACGCAGCCAGCGCTGCTACCTGGCTGTTTGTGTTTGTCCCTGCTCTGTTTGTGTGTTTACTAATAAATCATCCCATTACACATCATAAGTAGGCCATCATAATTAATTGGCCAGTCAAGAGAAGCTCTGACAACGAGCCCCCAGCGGTGAACATGTAGACACACATGCTGCAAGAGAAAGCTCTCACACAAACAGCAGGCCGCTCCAATAGTCCACACGTAACTACACCGAATCACAAATCTGCAAAAAAAAAAGAAAAAAAAAAAAAAGAAGACTACACTTGGAGTAATCTCTGTGTATTTTCAAGTTTCCACTTAAAACTTGTCTTGTCCTCATATTAAGGCAAAATCTACACTCAGTGAACATTAAACATTTTTGAAGTTATTATGAATTCTGCATATAATTATATAAACAGAAAAAGTGACCAAAAAGACAAAACCATGCCTTTCCTTTGCCGTGCTTTCCAAACATCCTCCGTCACACATTGGTGTTAAACCAAAGAAAGTTGCACAACGAGCAATAAATGCATCAGACACAAGGTCAGAAGGTATTCAGATACAAGAAAACAAAAAGGACAGTGAACAATGTTCCGACACACAATAGAGCTCAGTTCAAAGGACAGCCAAGTCTATGTGTGCATGTCACATGTGCACCACGGTGTGAGACTGCTGCACATATGCACACAGCTGCTTTGTTTCTGCTGCATGACCTGCTGCAGCAGCATGTGGCCAGAGAGTCACTGAAAGAGATAGGCTGTGGAAGTTTGTGGAGCTGTCAGTGGTAAAAGGAAATGAGGGGAAGGTGACCCTGGAGAAAAAGAATGAATGACCTCTGATACCCATCTTTAGATCGGAGGAGAAAAAGACACCTGATTGGGCTTTGAATAATTTAAAGGGACATTCCACACAGGCTTGTAACCCCACCTTCTAACACTGAGCTAAAATAAACAAATGTTTCTCTTGACTTCAGGTGAATGGGTGATTCACACCATGTGTTGCTGCATGTTTTTCAAGTTTGATTACTTTTTAAGTTATTTAATATTGCATTTATTTTTCACACATAATGGATTTTCTTAAAGAACGAGAATCAATATTCAGGGCAGTCAGCTCTTTTACCAGCTGTCTTATTATTATCAAAATGTCAGCTGAAAGCTTCTTGATTTGCAGTAAAAGCTCAGATGTCGATTGCAAAAAAAATGTTAACATAACTTCACTTCTCACATATACATTTTAACTTACTGTATGTCCAGTGCTTTGCCAGTGTGATTTAAAGATATCCAAAGGTTACTCATTGCATCTCACCAATATTGTACAGTGGAGGTATCATTTATGCAGCTAACGTACTTGAAATCTGTTTTATAATCGCTGCATATCAATCACCATCTATTGGAATGTTCCATGTTTATAAAGTTTACATTCTGCATAAAAATGCATTAATAAAACAGCAGAGTTTTAAACAGAGTTTAGAATGTTCATTTTATTTACAAAACTTTGCAAAAACATCAGGCACAACTTATTGCAAAAAAAAAAAAAGATCAGTTTGTCTCAGTAACATCGCTGCCATTTATATTCATAACCAGTAGAGTAATGAGTGGCTTCCAACTTTTCACTTTTCCTACTTTATCACCAGCTTTCAGCTGATGGTATTTTTTCCATGCAATCTGTGACGCAAACAGTTTTGACCTTTTAGAAAACTAAAAGATTTACTCAGACTTTATATTAAATAAATATACTTGGACTCCCCCTCAAGAACTTCCTCCACTTCCACCCCTAGGATATTAAAACATGTAAAACAGTTGCTATAGTAGCCTGAACATAAAAACAGACCGAAATGAATTTGTAGTCACATACTGAACCAAACAGGTGAGACCCTGGGCTTGTTACAAGCTTTCTTCCTCAGAGCTGCAAATTTACTGACAACAGAAATGTTGTCACATTGGCGCTAACAGACTGATGTTATAAAACAGACAGCTGAATATGAAATTGAGAAACATTCTGGATTAGTCTCCTTTCAGTTCAGATTTGCAATACCCTTGTGGCGTCCCGTGACAAATATGACAACTACTTTTACGCTACAGAATGGTACGAGTGGATTTAAGAAGCAGCTTAAGTAACAGAGAAAACCGTTCACTCTCTGTGTCTGCCAAGAGTCTCCAAACACACCAAACAGATTTATTGGTCTAATCTGGGGACCCCTGCACTGACATCCGCGAGTGAGATGAGGGAGAGAAAGAGGGAGGCCAAGGTCAGGTTTAACAGGGTCAAGTTCAGTCCATCTCCCTGCTGCACTGCATTATGCAGTCAACTGACAGAATTAGCATAGCAACCCGATTTGGCCAACCTCTTTTCTCCCAGTTCATTACTATATCACATCCACACACACAAACACACACACACGCGCGCACACACGCATGCACACACACGCACACACTCTATACATTTTGTCTCATAGGCTTTCACTGTTTCCAAGCTACGGCAGACTGAAGCATAAATCAATAGACTTGTTTCTCTAGAGCTAAAAATCTGAAGAATTTTTTTAAAAGCTTGATTTAAAAGATCCAGATTGCTGTTCTAAGAAAAAGAAAGCAAACAAAACAAATGATTAACTCTAAATGTGATATTTTATTTGCAAGCAATTTAAAGAGGTGATGTTATGTATTTTTGAGGCAGACAGTGCTATTTTATAGCACAATGAAGTAATTGTTACCTTCAGTTGTTATAAAAATCCTATATATAAAACATGATTTAAAAGAAATTTGACTTTGTAAATTGACGCCTTCTCTTTCCGGCATTGCTTCTCCATGTTGCCATTTATAAGCATTCTTATGAGTGTTTGTCACTCTTAAGAACTGGTTCACATGATAAGCTCAGCAGACTTTGCGTTGGGTGTTTGCTAATTGTTGCTGCTGCTAGTCTGGAGGAGCAGAGTGGAAGGGAGGGAAGTTGTGGGACAGGAGCGCTCTGTGAGGCAGAAGCTCAGCTGGAGACTGCAGCTTTGGGTAAATGGGCGGCAGGTCTTTAGGCACTCCTGAATGGCTGCTATGGAAGACAAAAATATTTCTCAAACGTTCATCAAAGAATCAAAGCAACACTCCAGGTATGGAGCTCAAAAACGTTTTTACATAATACACCATCCTCCACCCCTTTTTTGTAGTTTTCAGTCCGCTTGTTGTTTATCTTTTTTGTGCTGTACAGAATATTAGCTTTCTAAATGAGCTCAAGTGATATAAATATTCAGACAACCTCAAGTACTCTGAGGGTTATCTGAAGATTAATAAAAAATAAATAAATAAAAAAAAATACTGACCCCCAAACTGGCACGAAAACTGAGAAGTGGCCAAAAAAAGAGAAACAGAACCAAAGGTGTCACGTAGAGGTCGGGAATCAACGATCACAAAAGCAAAAATGCAGCATACACACTGATCATTTAGTGAAGCACTGAGAGAAAAAACAAAAACAAAAAGCTAAGTCTAAATTAAGATGTTGGATGCTGGCTTTCCAATAGGACCTTGACACAGCTGTTGACCTACTCATGACAGGATCCCAGTGCTGCGGATTTGGAATTCTATTAGTATTACCAGCTCCAGAGGAGGGGAGGGAAAGTGTCATGCAGTCATCAGGAAGAGGCCAATCCATAGCTTCTATCCATCAGCCAATTACTGGTGCTAAAGTGGAATTAGATAGGTATTGACAGTGAGAAGAGGTGGAGGGAGATTAGCAAGAGAAATGGAAACAGCAGAAGAACGGGACAGCTGGAGGGGGAGAGAGGGGAGACGGTGAGAAAAATAAAAACAGAAAAACTGGGGAGGAGAGAGGAGAGGGATATTTTTGAAAGAATGGCAAGAGAGCTGTGATCTCATTATTTCACTTGTTTAATGGCAAAATAATAAGAATGAACAAGTTATAAAAATATGTGTGCCAAACATCTACATGGAAATTAATATTAAAGTAAAATATGTTTGTTTTTTTACTGCTTGGTTATTTTTATGGACTCGGAAGAAATTATTTTGTGGTGCCAAGAAAGCCAGGAAACAGCTGGTAATTGTGGAAATTATATTATTTGAATTCATTAATACAAAATAACATTATCCAATATCGCTTCATTATAACTAAGAGGAAGTGGGAAAAGATTCTGTACAACAACAAAAAGAGGCAAAGTCTAACTTTTTAAAAGAAAACTTTATCTTAGACTTAAATTTAAGAAAGTGAAAAGTGGTTGAAACAGCAAGAGAAAAAGATTTTGTAAAAAGACAGAAGAAAAGGAGATGGCAAAAACAGACAGTAAATTGTGTGGGAAGGAAAAAGGACAGGATAGAAAGGGATGAAAGAGAGGGAGAATATATACTCAGAGCTATGTAATGAATTTATGCCTGGCTGGCAGATCTTTATAAGTTATTGGAAAAATAGTCGGGGCGGCGTATTGACACAGCTGGGTCTGAGATCAATACATTGAGAATGAGCAATACATTTTAATTTAAAACTGTTCAAACTTTAGCAGCAAATCCATGTGGCTCAGCGCAGCCTTTTGCCCCATCACAACACACTTCTACTAACACGTACTCATACAAACACGCCTTTCTGCACGCAATCACATGCACACATACATACAGACGTGTGAAGGCTCGAGTTGACAAAGATAGAAAATTCAGGTTTCTTGATCTTAGCGCAAGCAACACTGTGACAAACATACTGGGACTTCTACCACTTCAGAGGACATTACATCGTTTCAAGCTAAACTTTAACAACAAATATGACAATATTTGCATGATATGATTTTCTATATGTTCATTAAATCTTTTATGATGTGACAGGAGAAATAACCGACATTGTCATGGGATTGTTGCACAGAAAAACCGGCGATGTGCTACAGTATGAAAGCTCTCAATTTTAGAGTAAAAAAACACAAATGCATATTTTTAAAAAGTTCCATTGCACCTTAAATGTATTTATTTTGTAGTCTACATCCTTGTAATGATGTACGGACTTGGTGATGTGGACAAACTTTCTGTGATCGTGCAACCCGAAATTGTATTTACATTATGTGAAATATTAAACAATCCACTTTTAGGCTTCTGGTATGATTGCATTAAAAAAACAACAAAAAAAAGATAAGAAGTTAAAAAAGAAAAATAACTTGGTTATATATTGAGTGGCTAATAGAGCTACTGTTGCCATTTAATCAGTTTTTATAGCACCATCAGGGCATTTTCATCCACAAAACTGCATCTAGCTGGATGTTTTCTCTTGTGGCTGTGCATAAAAATCCCAATAGATCTACGGTTTTGAAATACTAAGACCAGCATCCATCCCATGTTTAAGGTAACTTAAACTAGTCCCTTTTCTTCCAATGTAAGTGACTGACTTGTGTACTTAAAAAGGGTTTAGGTGCACATTGTTGCTCACTCTCTGATGAAAAAAGAAGAAATCTGAAAGACGGTAGCAGCTCAGATGAGGTTACCCTTCTAAAACTAAACTTTTTTTTGTAAATTATGGTGGACTTCTTTACACACACACACAAAAAAAATTATATTTGTAAATACTCTGAACACGTCATGCAGCTGCCTCTGTGTCAAGAGCACTTTGTCATTCTGATTCTTCTGTTTATCTCTCTCTTTACATGAATTATTTAGGATAAACTAATAGCTTCTTGATGGCCAGTTTGTCAATGTGTATGTAGGAGGGCACTCTGGACAACTGTTTTCATCCTGCTCAATTAGCATAATTAATTAACATTAATCAATACAAATAAATTATTTTTCAGCACTAAGAATAAATTACACTACATCTCCAACTGATCCAGCACTTTGCAAAGCTTTTATTGATCTCCTAAGAAATGAGATAATACTCAGTGATGAGGCTTATAGTATTGTATTCCTATTGTAGTTGGCCATCTGAATGCTTACATCGTCCATCATTGACCTAGTGGAATAGAAGAAAACTTAGTATGTGCATAGACAAACTTTCTCCAGTAAGCAGTCCAAATAGGGTCTACATTCATTTTTATGTGCACTTATGTTAAAGCAACACAGATATACAATATATTTCCTTTGTTCTTTGTAATTTTCTGCGCTGCAGTGATCAAACAGTAAAAACTCCTAAATGAAAGCAGAGCAAGACGACCAAAGGCTTTTTCATGTGCTCACAAATTTTACGTGGACTTATATGTAGAAACAGAATGTAAAGTCAACATTATGAAATTTTAAGGCTTTATGAAAAGACAAATGCAATTTAAAATAGATGTGGCAGACACATGCCAGCCAAAACTTCCGCATTTGCCTCTGTGTTGCTGTCGGGTTTTCAGTGGCTTGGGTTAATCAGAAAAGCAAGGGGAAGGGTGCTATCTGCTCACTACACTGCCGCATTTATTGATTCTGTTTACACATACACACATGGGCATGTGCTCACACACTAAAAAACTGACACCCTTTTTCACCTGAAGAACAGGGGCCCATAACACCTCCTTTAACTAATCCATTGGCCCCCAAATAGATTTTCACATTTTACGCTCTGCAGGGAGGGGAAAACACTGGAGCAGAACTGAAAGTGATATAAATGTATCAAAAAACAGATGAACAAACATTGTGGGAAGATTTATTACTGGAGATTTTAATAAAAATGGGAGGCGGATGAATTGATTTTGGTTTAAGGGAGGGTGTTATAAGGAACAATTTATCGGGATGGCCCGGCTAAGATGCATTATTTTCCGATTGTTATCTGGCTTCACTGTTTAAGCGCCTGATTTGTGTTGTGTATTGCATTTTATGGGTAAGAAGGAAAGGGGAACTTTCAATGATTTAGGTGGGATGTATTAATCAAAGGCAGCCGGTGTGAACCACAGATCACCAAGCAAAAGAGGTACAGGTGACAGCTCATTCTGCTAAAGAATGTTTTGGAGCTGCACATCACCGCTTCTCAATTCCTCTTTTCCTCCTCAGCCTCCTCACCGCCTCCTTGTTTCGTGCTCTCTTCATCTCACTATCTTTCTCGCCTCATCATATAAGCCCCTTTCTCTTCCTCTCCTTTCCCGCTATCTTTCTATATCCGTGCCTCTTTTCCACAGTATGGTGCACACTTAGTTTTAATTTTATGAGGCTGAGAGTAGCTTTTAACCATCCATGCGGCAAATAAACTGGGGATTACGAGTATTTAGTGTTTTCCTCCTTTGTAAATGCTCCCACAGTGCTCAGTGACCTTTACTGCTGCCTCTGACATGCTAAGAGACAAGCCCATCATCATCATGAGGTTTATGGATTCACTTCACTATCCGTTTGGAATTGGTGTGCTGTTTGCCATTGTACTGGCGGCATGTTTTTTGTTTTATCTTTGTGTTTGTTTGATGGTTTTTTTCCCCCAGTATTTTATAAGGTAACATCATATGTTGTGTATTTTTGTTCTTTTTTTTCTTTTTTACAATATTGTGGCTTGTTTCCAATATTTAAAGTAGTCATCTCTGTACACAAACTTAGTAAACAAATATTTTCCAAGGTTGGTATTATTTAAATGATTGGCAAACAAATTCACAAAGCTATTTGCACAAGCCAAACACACGCAAACCAGAGCTTGCATCTTGAGTTAATCCTCAAAGTGGCCGCCAATGAAGATCTTCTCCTAAAACTGCACTGCCAAGCAATTAACTTATCTCTGCATCAATACCGTTTGCTCTCATTTTAATGAGACATTATGTGTGTAAGGTCCATATTTATATGAATGTGCGTAAATTACACGGAGTAAAATGTATCATATTGCTCAAAGACCAGCATAGATTGTGACATACAGATTTAGTGAAACACAAATACTTCTTAAAGCTGTGAGTCTGAATAAGCAGAACAAAAAGAGAGAAAAACAACTTTCAGCAAAGCTGGCTTTACACAGAGGATAAAAATATTACAAAATGGAAAATTCGTTCTCTCTTCTTGCTTGTATAAAATATTGTTTCAAACGATGCAAGTGAATGAACGGAAACTAAAACTTCTGCATGTAAATCATTTAACACAGTGAGGTTTACAAGCAAGAGTTAAACAGAATCAGATAACTTTGTTAACTTTTCCGTAAGAACTTTTCATCTCCTGGTCAGTCAGGAAGCTGGTGATCCACTTTAAAGGTGGAGGTGACATTTAACCATTTATACTCTGCTTTTTGGGGGATCATGGTGAGATGCTTACAGCAGGAGGGAACCACACGACTCTAGATATGAAGATATGAATAAAAATGGGGGCAAATTGGCCAGTGCAGGATGTCAGGGATGATGGGAAGACAGTGTAAACTTTCCTGGTCTTCTGGCAATGAAACAGCTTTTCTTTACATCTTTCAAAGAGTTTTTAAGTCCAGGTAGGGAGCCTGAGGAATGGATGGTTTTTGGTGCATCAAAGTGAGATTAGTCTGTGGGATGGGTGAACGGCTGCTTTGTAAAACTGCAGGAGAAGATGCAGGTCAAAATTACTTCAAGTTAGAATAAACATGTTAATAAAATGTATAGACTGCCTTTAACCTAAATATACCAGAAGTCTGAACAATTTTAGACTAGTGCTTGAGCTGTAGTGCAAATGACTTATACATTCTTAGGCCTTGATTTGCCTGTTTCTGAAAATATGTTTGTGATTGCTTTGTGAATTGAGTACAGGATGGAAAGAGACAGTGCACACAGAAGAAGGATGAACAAAGAACAGAGCAAATAGCACAGGTTTGCGAGTTCAATCATAAATATTCATTTCTGTTAAACTAAATAAAAAGCAAAGTGGATAGAATCGAGTAACAAAAGCTACTTTACAAAAGAAAAGACCTTCAGAGTTGGGCAACTCTGTTCTCCCTCTAAACTGTTTTAGACAGCATAGTTCTCTTACACTCTCACACACACACAAGCAAGCAAAGACACACACAAATCCCACTTAATGAAAGGCTATTTGGCCTGGCCATACACCTGTGGTCAGACCCGTTTTCAGTTTATTTGTAAGTTAGATTGGCTGTGCAAAGAATAAAGCTCAGTGTGCATGAGAATGTAGGCTGTTGTAGAAGCATTACATTTGCAACAATTCTGTGGTATGCATTCACCGTCTGCATCATTACGGCTATATTTACTTAGTTATTAGTTAAGAGCAATAATCCAACTTTACATTTAAGCAAAACACATGACATGTACATTTTAAAGTGGACGTCCAGTCATAGCAGTGTTGACAGTCAGGGAAATTAGGACAGAAAAAAAATCCTTCAATGGGTGGATTCAGTGGAAAACAGTTTCAACTCAGTCAGAATGTTTGTTACAGTCAGTGAGTCACAAATACAGGTTTACTGGTGCATGTGATTGGGTGGTCACTGGTAACCCTCACATTTATATTGAGAAGTGCAGACTACGTAAAAGCATGCGTCATGTGATTGCTAAAAAAATAATACACATTTAAATCAATAGCTGCTTAAAAATAACTACATTTATATAAAAATGTAGGGTTAATTTTGGTTGAAAAGAGAGTGAGCGTCTTATTAAACTTCAAGACCTTTGTCCCAAAAGTTCACAGTCCAGTGTTTTCATCAGCATGGCTTTCATTACATACACATACAAATAACAACAAGCTTAGTCATCCACTTTATCGTTTAATATGAACGCAGCCAAAACATTCTTTTCAGACAAGCAATAAATGAAAAATATCCGAAGGGAGAGTAAGAGAGAAAAAGTCAGTTAGATTTACATAATACCAGTAGTTCTAATGGTGATAGGTGAGGAAAGATTGGTTCTGTGATTGGTGGAATTGTGATACAACATAAGTCAGTAAATATCTTCACATTAGAAGATATTCAGGTAATCATTAACTCCATCCCCATGTCACTTGCTGAGCAAAACAAAGTCTCCTGTATCTGTTCCAGAACCGCTGTACGTCCTCATGCGTGTCCATGTAAGTGAGCGTGTGTGCATGTGTGTCTCTTTTGTGTGTCAGAACTGATTGCTCTTGACTTCATTAATCTCTGCAGTGTGGTTATGATTAGCTCTCTGAAGCATGCCAAAGGACATTTGACACACTCTCTCACATGCTCGTTGTCAGGTTTGGCCACCTCTCCAGCCTGTTGGTCCAACCAATTAGCTGTACAAGTAAAAGACTACCTTCTGCCTGTCTGACTTAAAATAGAAGACTGGGTTTGGATTGTCAACACCGTTTCTTAAAAAAAACAAAAAAACAAATGTGCTTTTTAAAATTTTTACAATTCAGGGACATAAACAATCTGAAAGTCAAACATTTTAAGGAAAATCTTTCCTGACTTGAGAATTAGCAGAGTTGCCCTGTCGGTAAAACAAATAATAAAAGAGAAATTAAATAAAATCCACAGTAATGCTAAGATTGATCAATGAAAACAGTAAAAGCAAATGTAAAGAATCTGAAAATCCATATGTAGTCCAAAAGGTGTACGTTGAACATCAGTTGATAAGTGTTATTGATATATCATTATCAGGTCATTGATTGTGTTTATGACAAGAAAAACACGACACCTTCAGACCAAAAATAAATATATCAACATCAGAGACAAGCTTAAAGTATCTCTTGATTTATTGTCTAAAATGTTTTATTCTTTGAATATATAAAACCAGCTTTCAGGTTTGTATACACTGAATTAAAACTTTTTTTGTACTTGATAAATGCCAGAACATTAGTGGGATTTTTTATTACTTTCTCAGAGTCAAAAGTTTATGTACTCGGTTCTGTAAGATATATCTTTAAACTTTTAGGAAAGTCCAGAAGGTAATGTCATTGCATTGTAAACATTAAACACACTGCTTTCTTGTGTGACTTCACAAAAAAAATAAAAATAAAATAAAATACATGCAGTCATCAACAAAAATCTTAATTTGTGAGATATTGTGTGTTTGACCACAGTGACCATCATAGTATTTGTGACTATGATTCACTGACAATCGTTTGTCTTGTAGGAGGAGCATAAAGCCAGGAGTAGAAGATCCTTTGTGTGTGTGCAGTTTGGGCCAGAAGAGGCAGAAGATGCTCGAGTTCCATGGCCAGAAGCCTGAACTCTAATTTTTCTCAATTAGTTTATTTTTTTATTTTGTGGATTAGATTCTTGGAGTTGTTTTCCATGTTTTTTCTCTACAGATCATTGTCTGGGACCAAAATAAAATCAAGCTCTAGTTAACGTCTGTGACTTTTCTGCCCTTTATTGACCAACCTCTACTGAGGGCTTATATGACTTTTACTTGCATATTTCTAAAGTTTATTTCATAGGCTCTTGTAAGTAACAGGAGTTGCTACAGAATCCTTTCTTATTCAATTGATAAATGTATGGAATACAATTATTACAATACAATCCAAACTATCTACAAGAAGGGGAGAAACTAAAGGAAACAAGCAATTAAACAGTAACAAGGAGAAAGAGCAACAGAAAAAAAAAAATCACAAAAGTCCTCAGATAGTTCAAGCTGAAGCTAACATTGAATACCAGTCAGACAGGCAGAAACCTGAATTAGAAGAAAACAGGACCAGCAAATGGAGAGGGACACATGAAAAGAACAAGTGGGGTGAGATAGGAAAGTGTTATGGAGAGGGAGAGTTGTAAGACTACACCCTGCCATGATCACAGTACATAGTGGATGATTTATTTTCTACCTCCAAAATTGAGTCGGTGGAAGAAAAAAAAAAAATCTACATTCTATAATCTACATGCTATTAAACTACTGAGAGTTTTATATTAAATGAAGAATGTGATTGTGGGCGTAAATGTGAGGAATATAAAGCACAGTCATGAGATGTGGCAATCATGGCCTTCATTTTACTTTCAACATCTTGTTCTGCTTTGATTGTCACGGTGTGTTTCCCTACTTTCTGTCAAAAAAGGAAGACAGTGGAACAAATAGAAAAATTCTTGTTATGTTTACAGAATGATTAAGGCACATTTACTTACTTAAGGCCACTAGTGCATATAGAAATACTACTTGTCAAATGTTGGAACTGTGCAGTAAAAAATTATGCTTTTAATATGATCTGAATGAGAAATGAGTCTTAGAAAAGTTTTTTTCCATGAAAAGAAAAAAAAAAGCCAGAATATGTAACAAAAATGTTGGTCCACAGAGAAAAACATTACAGCTTTAATAGTAATTGGACAAATACAGTATACAGATTATTTAAGATTTTTAGGGTTAATAACATGATTAGGCCTTAAAATGCATAAAATATTTGTTTCAATATATTTGAACATATAACTATTAGAAAATGTAATACTGCAAAAAGTAATGTAACCAAACAGTTAAAACGGAGGGAAATATATTTTCAACTTTTCGGTAAAACCCTTGCACTTTGTGCTTATTTCAAATGAGGAGTACAAATGAGGACTCTCCTACACTTATTCTGACCCAAAATGACTAAATTCACACGTGAACATATGCCACAGGTGCACACGATGAGAACTACTCAGTATTTCAAAACAGGTCTGGTCTGTTTAAGCCTCAGACATCTTAGTTAGGTGCCTTCCTGTCTGCTGAAATGAGAGTGGGCACTGTGTTGAGGCCAAATGTGACTCTAGCTATTTATAGATCATCGTCATCAAAGGGACATTTTGCTGATAAATGGCTTAATGAGTAAAACAAGAATACCTTGTTTTTTAATGCAATCAAATCACCTTCTTTCCCAGAAATGAATGAAAAATAAGAATAGGCATCTATATGTGAAGATTTCTTAATAAAGAGACAAATGTTGTTTAGTGTCTAATGTAATAGCCCACCACAAAGCAGCACTTTGAGCCGCCCAGTCAAAGTCCAGATTTACTGAATAATCTGTGACAAAATTGGTGAATTGACAGTCTTTATCCAGTCTGTCTGATCTTGAGCTAATTTTCAGAGAAGAATAGGCAAAACCTTCAGTCTGTAGACAGGATTATCTGAAAGACGCATTCATTAAAACAGTTGCGGTTGCAATTGCAGTGTGATGCGTTTCCACAAATTATTGTCTCAGGGCAGCTGAATATATATTTATCACACATTTTCTTGGAATTTCTGTATTTCATTTCATTGTTGCTTGATTTTTTTCCAACATTACATTAAAGGTTTTTTTTTTTTTAATCAAATACATTTAAAACTTGAACCATGACGATCTACACAGACAACATACCGCCACATGTTACTGTGTGTGTATGTGAGAGAGACAATGCAGGCAACAAAATGACAAATTGTTGAAAAGCAAAATGAGAGGAGTAATGATGGCACAATAATGCCACATGTGTACTGTAGCCCGGGCTTTGTGCGTGTGTGTGCGTGTCTGTGTGTGGGTGGCTGTGTGTGCGTGTGTGCGTGTGTGTGTGTGTGTGTGTGTGTGTGTCCAATCCAGAAGGACATTTGCTGCTGCCGGCCCCACTGTCACAATGAGAGATTCATCACCACACACACACGCACATGCACACACACACATACACAGATGGAAACGACCGCACTAATGGATCACCCCTGTCTGCATGCAATCCGCCACAAATAATGATGAACCACCCCTGCATTAAACTATTTTACACAATGCTCAATTCATTAGTCTCCTTCCCTCCCTTTTTCTGGCTATATGTGAGATAATAAAGGTAAGATATTTCTCCTTTACCTCCAGAATCATAGTTTTTATCCATTAGTAAGACATTAGGACTTTAGAAAGGAAGACTGAGGAGAGGTTAGGAGATGGACATTTGGTTGCAAAAGCACCAACACCGTAAAAGTAACAGCTGCCCCAGGAATAAAAAAAGAGCAATTTGAGAAGAAAAGGGCCAAGTTCCACCATATTTAATCTATCAATAAACTAGACTGATGTTATGTATTTTTGAAGATGAACCTGTAAGGATAGATGGAAGGATTGAAATAAAAATGAGAATCTTTGTGCCAAATAAAAAGTAGCTCAAATAATAATGTATGGAAAATATTATAGGGTTTAATGATTCAGCCGCAATTAAATTAGTTAAAAAGGAAACATGGAGCTATGCATCTAAATGAATGAGGACTTAAGTTTGATCACGTTTTGTGACAGGTAACCAGTAGCCCTATAGTTCTCATCCATTATGCTTAGATTGGGCTGACTCCCTCACAGGGTTGGATAGTTATGCATACGTAATATAAAGTAGACGGATGAACCATAAAATCCTACTCTAGACTATTGCTTTGAAAGCAAACTCTGACTAACTGTTACCTGTTACCAAGGCCCTTTTTTGTTGTTGTTGGGTCTGACTTCCTAATTCCAGTTCTGACCAATTGTGCTGCAATCTATTCATCAACAGGCCCATGGCATTTATCTGATTTTTCTTCAATTTTCTTAAATTCAAAAGGTGTTGTTCTGTAAAGGGTCTGAGTACTTAGGTTTGATACATTTAATAAAAAGAAAGAATGAAAGTCAGGATCAAGGACAAAATGTTGGATTCCAATCTCTGGTCAATTAATTGGTAAATATGGTAAACGTTTGTTGTTTAAAAGAAAATGAATGGATAACAGAAAAAAATAGTCAATCTTTTCTCTGTGCTTAACATGTAAAAATATTAATTACCATGACGTATTTTATTCAGATTGTACGCATACATTTTTAGTGTCATTTAATTAAAATGTATACCGCTGTGGGATAGTTATTAGATAATAGCTGGCACAAATATCCTTTTCATTTAAAACACATTTTCCTTTTTCATTCTATCTGGAGCGGGAGACGAGAGAAGAAAGTGTCATTATGGATTTCAATTAAGTGATCCCTGGGCAGAGAGGGATGTGTCAGGGTGGGGAAATTAATGTGCTATGGACAGATGTTTAGTAATAATGGCCGAAAAAGGCCTGCCGAGAAACACATTCCATCCGTTGCACCCAGCTGTGGCTGGAGGAACATGCTTGCACAGAAATATGCTGAAAAAAAGTGAGAGGCCAATATCCACGGGCACATTTGTCTAATCACTCATCCGCTGACACATACAATAATGATAAACACACACAGTGTTGAGCACTTTCACATACACCCTGCTTATCAACAGAAGCTGGTATCGCCATTGGTGTGCATGTGTCTTTATGACCAGCGTTGGCCACAGCACATCCACACCTCATTTAGGGAGAATGGGCAGAATGACTGGTTGAAAAAGCTTCCTGACTGTGGGAGGTGACTGGATGCATGTTAAGTGACATGCCCCGTATGGACAGATGGAGTAAGAAAGAGTAAAAGAAGCGGTATTCGCGTGAAACTGTCTTTAAGGGCTTATTGCCACCCTGAGCAACAAAAATGTTTTGATTGAGAACTGACAGAAGATGAGCAAAAAAAAAAGCTGAAAAGCAAAGATATTAGGTAGTCAGGGAGAATCTGCATTATTAAACAGCATGTAAACAGCTGGTCTTTTATGATGTGCTCCTGTTCTTTTTTTTCTGTCATTTTCTCACAGAGACACACCTGGTGCCACCTAATCAGTGTTGTGGCAGGACGGATAGCTTCCAGCCATTCTTTCTGCCTTGTCAAAACAACACTCTCCCAAAATCTCTCTCTGTGTTTCTCTCTCTCACACGCAGACGTTTTTCATAGCCTGTTGTCACAACAGCTCTCCGGTAATTACCAGGGTGGCCGCCCTCCTACTGCCCTTCGATGGATGGACTGTGCAACCATGGGTTCGCCCCTGCAGCCATAACTCTACATCGATGTCTGCGTTCTTCTTTTCACCCGCACAGCAGCCAGCAAATTGGCTTCAGAAAAGGACAGAGACACAGAGAAAAACTTCAAACAAGGTTTTTGACAGAGACTTAGGCATGTGGGTGCACAGACATGAAAAAGCATCGAAATAGACACATACTTATTCACTCTCACTATTTGTCATTTCCCTGTCTTCAAGGAGTAATCTATAATGCTGATATACCTCTGACCAACAGGCAGACAGGTGTCTTTCCTAGGAGAGATATAAAACTGCACAGTGACTGACAGACAGACAGACAGACAGAGACAGAGACACACACACACACGCACGCACACACACACTGCTTTGGTGATCACTGTGACAGCGGAATATGACTGAAGACTGAAGAGAAGTGGAATGAAGATGAGAGGAAATGGGGAAGGGAGAGCAGGGAGACATAAACTGATAACTTTTGATAACGGTTGATAACGTCAAGAAAAGACGGAAATAGATGAAAGAGCGGCTGGAAGGAAGAGCTTTGGCGACTGGCAGATCAATACAAACATCTACAATCTGCATCTAGAGAGCAGACATTTTTAAATGACTTTCTAGCATTCCTGCGCTTATTATTTAAATACTTTTTTTTAAAACTATATGTAATAAATTCAATAGATCTGAGTATGTTATTTTAATAACCGTTGTTTTTCTTATGTTGGAATTGATCTTACTGTACAGTCTCATTTATAAATATATAAATGTTGGATAATAAATGATGAATCTATCCTAATCTATTCTAATAAAATGACATTTCTTTTTTTTCTGAAATTCTGAAATCAGCTTTACTTTTGGAAATACTGACTATGAGTGAGGCCATTAGCATTATGAAGTTATCTAGTATTTATTCATATCATCAAAAATAAAACAGTATTTGGTCTGGGTATTCTTTGTAACAAAACTACTTTAATTTAAAAAAAAAAAAGCAAAAAAAAACAAAAAAAAAACAGTCAGTTCCTAAGTTTAAAACAGACGCTCAAATGACTAAACATATTGCATGTAAACGTTTTAAAGGCGTGGGTCATTGGACGCTATGAAGCATTTAGTTGTTATACAAGTATTTCCGACGAGCCCTGAACGCCTCTTCGGAACAGAGCTGTCGTTGCCAGGACAACAAGTAAACTGTCTGTGTGGCAATGGCTGACCTTCTAAAATTGAAACAACAAGTAGAGGAATTTAAAAGTGAATACTACAACAGAAACAGGTTCGTGACATGTATTTTCATATGTACATATTACTTTACATATATTGTGTATGTGATTGTCGCAGAACTTTAAGTTTTTGGGAATAACGAATTAGCTTAATTGACATGAACTTTTTTGTCATTGAAATTTAGTGTGACGTTAACAGCAATGACATTAGGTTTTGAGACAATTTCACAGTTATCATTTTAGAAACTGTGTCGTAGCGATTGAGTCTTTTTTTTTTTTTTTTTTTTTTGCCGGATGTAGAAAAACCGATAACACTTTTTTCCCTGTCACATAATTTACGAAGTTGAACGACAAATTAAAGGGTACATTGTGATTTTTATTTCCTAAAATACGGTTTGGTATGTTGTTGGTTTCAGGCTGTTTGAGAAATCTAACAAAAATAGATTTCGTGAAATGTTCAATTTAGTTGTGAAAAGAACACATTTTCAGTCCTTGTCGTTTCCATAACTCGCCACAAATGTAACTTCAGGGATTTGTTTTGACTAAAATATCAGCTTGTATGGAGTATGAGTATATCTAACACCAACTCTAAAGTAGATTTGCACATGTGAACAGGTCTATTAAAAGTGATCCACATTGTCAGTTCCACATCAATCGTTTCCATAACTTAATTTTGTGTGATGGAAATTTTTGATAGAAATGACAATACCAGTGTTATAAATTTTGTTTATAAAGTTCATAAAGTTTAAAGAGAGCATCCAGATTTAAAAAGTGTTTTTTTTTTTTTTTGTTTAGAAGCACACAGCACATTTTAAAAAAAATTGATATATGTTATTGTAGTTGTTGTTTTGATATCTGTTAAGTTTTAAAACTTTTTTAGTAATTTAAGCTTCACTTTAAAATTTAGTGGGTTATTTTCATTATACAGGCAGGCTAAAAATATGTCATATTTATCCCAGATTTAAATTTAAAGTAAGCTTTTAATTTTAATTAACATTGTACTGGAAGTAAACATTTTTTCTTGCATGTTTAATGCACATTGAAGTCATAATGAATTTTAATGTACAATTTATAATAACAGACACCAATAATGCTTTGAAGGCCTGGGAATCATGGAGTAATGGTTGTAATTAATTTATTGAATTGAAACACTCACATTGGTGAGGAGTAGAAACAATGACTGAAGGATTTTAGTGAGACATTTTTACCCAAACAGTGGGAAATATCTTTAAAATAAATAGTTTTACATTCATTTAAATGTATGTGTCAAATTGTACTAAATGTTATGAACACATGCATCATTATGCATTTTTTTAAACACATTTTGTTGTGGTGTGGTGGGATTCTTTCCTGAATGTTGGACTGCAAAGCCACAAATTATATGCTTAAATTGCTTCATTATAATTCCTACCAAAACCTGTTCTTAATTATAGCAGAAAAGAAAACTGATATATTTCTAAAAATGTGTTCGATTTTCTAGGATATTTCCTGACATAGTTGGAGAATCGAAGCAAAACAGTTGTGACCAGTTTGAATGTTGAATAGTATTTAATCATTAGGAGGAGTACACATTTAGTTCATCTGCATCCGTTTCCTTCTTACTGTGAATAGCGTCTGCTTGGGGTACACATTACATTATTTATGCTGAGCCACTGTTACATAATCTAACTCCAGAGCTTACAATGGTTTTATTCTGGGCCTTTGTGCTTCAGGCAAGCCGAGGCGAACAGAAAGGAGGAGACCCAGGCTGCCATCCGAATTCAGAGCTGGTTCCGAGCCTGCAGGGTGCGGACATACATCAGGTAGTTCTGCAGATCTTGCATGTTATGAGTGTTTGATCTAAATACAGCTAAATTAACTCAACACTGTTGTATTTGAAATAAAAAAAACAATCACATACACAAACATGCAGCAGCAGAAAGAGCCTTAATTGTCTTTTTCTCTCTCTCTCTCTCTGAAGGCTGTAAATTATTGAGGCACAGCTTTAAGAGTTGAGTTCAAGGGAAACCCTGATATTAGCTCACTCACATAATTATCCCGCTTCTAGAGCTGTGCAAATGGCCTCGAGGAATAAATGTAGCTCGTTTAACACACAGAGAAATATCTCTACCTTCATGCTTCCTCCGATGCTGTGACCCTAGCACCATTCTGCGGGGTCAGCAGACAAACTTCCAGACAGTAGGTTAATTCAGATTACTTTAGTTAATTGATCAATGCGTTAAGTGGATAATTAGCAACAATTTTAGCTGCCTAAGTGCAACTCCGGGGTTGTGCTATCCCCACTATAAGCATTGATTTTCTGGGCATATAAATGGCCTTTTGGAAATTGATGGCCTCGTTGGAGGCAGAGAATCGCAGTGGACTTGCATTTAGAGTATGTTTGAAGATGAATACAAATGTGCACCACTGACTAAAGGAGGTGAAAGGCTCATCTTGCGTGATTGAAAAGCCTGGAAGCGCAGAGGCCTTCCATGTTCGTGTGTCTTTCTGAGAGCTTGGGAGTATAATGTTTTCCTGACCTTTCCAGACCTCTTGCTGGCTAATGCCATTTGCACGTTATTCTTAAATAAAGGTACATTTATTTCAGAGTATTTTTCACAATTTGATCAACTACATTGTTTTAGGTAGATCTGAATATTTACCTTTTTTATTGAGAAGTTTCTGCTTATTCTAGCTTTTTGTTTTAACTGAGATTAATATTTTCTGACTATAAACTAACCTGTTTGTGACTAAAGTAATAAAACACAGACATACATCCTTTTATTTGCATTATCTCCATTTCAAAGTTTCTGCCTTTTCAGCAACTATAAATATACCCATCTAGTTCTCTCCATAATATGATCTTATTACAGACATCTGAACAAGAAAGCAATCATCGTACAGAAGGCATGGCGCGGCTTTGCAGCAAGGGCACGTGTCAGACAAATGGTGAAGGTAAGTTAGAGCCCGGGAATAGCAATAGATATATTGATTATGATATTATAGCATGCATTAGAATTCAATTGCCATATTTCTAAGTCTCTGCCTCTGACCTTAAGAAATATAATTCACTCGTTACACATGTGGGAATTAACACTTAGCAAATGTGATGAATTACGATAAGGAATTCCATCATATCATAATTTCTGGGATTCATACAGAAGGAGTTTAGTGACAAATAGAAATGAGGAAAGAGTTGTGCACATGATGATTGTGTGTGTGTGTGTGTGCTTTAGTAAAACAAGGCCCCATTTTCAGCATATTGCCTCCAACTGCTTCTTAATTGAACAGATTGTTGATACCGGATCCAATACCCAGCGCTCTCGCGTATAATTTTCCCCTGGATTGAGTTTTGTAAATGTATCACAACAAGCTATTTATCATGCCTGTAAATTGACTGTTTGCTAAAGCATAACTGCCAGTAGCCGTTTGGGAGGCGTTCAAGAATTGGAAAGGAGGGGGCGCGAAAGGGGTGTTAAAATAAACAGTGAAGGATGTGTCACACACACATATGGGCTAAAATGAGGCTGTTTGGTCTCATTTAAAAACAGACGAGTGCTAATTTGAATCACTCAAAATTGCCACGGTGCACTGTTTTGAATTAGCCCAGAGATATTCCACGCTTCACCTCCTCTTTTGGTCTCCGTCTGTCTTCCTCTGTCTCTGGGACCTTATCGTGTCTAATGTGACTCGTGCAAAGCTTCTTCACAAAACATCAAGCTGAATTCACAATCTCCTTTCAAGTCTTTGTGTTCTTCCCCCTTCCCGTCCATCCCGTCTTCTTCATCGTTATTGAAAAAGACGTGCTGAAATATGAATCTCTTTTATGGCCGACTCTCTGGTTTGCTTCTGAAATGTGCCCCCAGTGGTCGGCTGGCACGTTCGGTCTGTGACGGCTTGTTGAGTGTGTGGCTGAGTATCCTCTGGCCCTTTGTTAGTCTCTTCTGTGGCAGGGCTGTCATTGATTATGAAATCCAGAGGAGAGCGTTTGGCCGTCATACATCTCCATTAGCGCGCTGCTTGACTACCATAGATTTTCTTGGCCCTTGTCTGTGTTAGTATATTAAGAGAGTGCCGTCCTCCCCTTGATACAAAGGCCCACTAAACACTTTTGCTCTCCCTTTCTCATGCATCTCCCTCACCTTTTCTCATTGCTCTCTTATTTTTTGCTTTCTTTCCTTCTCCATTCCTACACCTCTTCCTCCACCCTCCCCCTTTACTGTGGCCCTATCTGTGCCGTCTCTGTGCAATGTATTATGTATAAAGAGCTCTTTATCTTTGATGCCTGCTGTGGACAGATCAGAGGGCCGGGAGACAAGATGTAACGGCATCTTTCCTTTGTGTTCACAGGCGGCATATTTTACCATGAAGATGAATTTCTACAACGACATGGCGGTCAGGGTAAATATCATGATAGTGTCTTGTATTAGCAAATTCAGTGTCTTGCTGTGGGGACACTCTGTTGCTTAGTATCCGCTGTGAATCGGAGTCCCCACGAATAGCAATCTCTAACACTTATTACCAGTTCTACTGCAAAACTGAAACTCTTTATTTTTACTATTTGAAACATTAACGGTCAGTGCAGAGTTTTAGTTTATATGGGATTTATCAAAAGAAGATTGATTAGATTTATAGGGAAATTTACATTAAAAGAGAATAGAAATAATATCACATTGCATTTCATTCACATACAGTGTAATAAAAAGTGTATTTTCCCCCTTATAAATTGAGTCTTCTTTAGATTTATTTTTACCACATGAATCCCAATCCCAGTGTTGACTTTCCCCTTGTGTACCTCACACCCTGTGTTCCTGGTTTCTCTCCGTTTTTCCTGAGTTCCTATAAGTTAGTTTACATTACTAAATTCTTCTACTTTATGATGATTTCATGAAATCATGACACCCTGAAGCGTGTCTGAAACTGGCAATCAGTCCTTTATGTCGCTGTGAATGAGGTTTGGCCCACTTTTCTTTGACTAATTGTTTAAATTCAGCCACTTTGGATGGTTTAGGAGTATAAACGACCTGTTTAAACTCTTGCCACTACAAATCAATTATTTTCAAGTATGTAAGGCTGCTCCCAAACCCCCTTTTTCTTAATAACTTTGACTAAATAACTGAGGTTTTAAAAATAGATTTAACAAATGCAGGTTTTAGCTATTTTTTCTTTCATGGAATAATTGCACAAATGTCACTAAATGTCATTTTTATGTAAATAAATTTTTACTTTTTACATTTCACCTTTTAAAAAAAAATTCTTTTAGAACCTATATGTAGGAAATAGTTACTCTTTAAATATTACATTAGATTTCTGTAGTAGATATTTATCAAAAATTATAAGTTGTCTGGACTGGGGGCAAAAATTGCTTTTTTGATGTTAAAGGTTACATTTAGACCTGTCAAGACCAAGTATGTATTTTTGATAAGTCAATACAAGCAGATCATATAGATCATAGTTTGATTCTTAGAATTGTGTAGGCAAACTAATTCCCCTCCATTTTTATGGCACCACAACCTTTGTTTTAACAAATGCTCTCTTTTTTCCCCCTCAGAGCTGTTCCCACATTTTAATGTCATAAATCACAGCAATGTGACCATGACTGATGCTTGGCAGTTTTAAAAACAGACACCTTTTGTTTCTACAGTTTAATATTCTTTATTTTTAGAGCAAAATCTCATTCCTCCTCCTCCATAAAACTGGTGAAACAGAAAGGGAAAAAAATATGTAAAGGAAAAAGTAATGGTCCAGATGGGCAAAGACAAAATATGTTTTTGAATGTTTTCATTTTGTTTGAAATGAAAACTCCTTGTACTCTTTCCAACTATAGTAAATATGAGTCATTATAGAGAAACATCTCCCAGTATTAAAAGTTAGGGCCAATGTCAGCCTGTGAAGCAAAGTACATGCTTCTAAAGTTAAAGGAGAGGGGTCTTTATTAATTATTAAAAACGTTTTGTATCCCTATGATATTTCTCTAACTTCCAGATTTATGGTTCTGTGGTTAAAATGTAAGAAAGCAGAGGATTTAATCCCCACATAAGCCCTGTAAAGTCTATTCTATGTTTAACCGTGTTTTAAGAGGTAGAGTTTCTACCACCCACCATTCCTTAAACATATGTTATGCCTTGCGATATAACAGACGCAGAGTTAAACATCTTTTTACAATTATAAAAACTTTTGAAGATGTATAATGCAAAGTCCAAACTTTTACATGTCTGGCATGTGACTGGCCACAACAAAGTTAGGAACAAGTTTTCCCAGGGGCATTTTGAGCTATTTACAAATTTTGAAAGTGTGGATTCTAAGCTTTCTAATGATGTCAAACACATAGAAATAAAAAAGAAATGAAGAAAACCATTTGAATGTTGGTAAGAAAATAACTCACAACATTTAAGAAGAGATCAGCTACCGAGGGGTGTCAACAAAGGCTCTTCTGGCCAGCATTCACTGACAGCAGGTATGACTGGAAAGGTGTGCAGCCAAAAGTGAGCTTTTAGAGTTTTCAGCTTTTGTTCCATTTTTCATGCTGTTATCTGCCATTCAAACACAGTATGTTATTCAACTTTGAGCTTCCTCCCAAATTCAAAATGCCTCAGATTTACTCTGAAAACAAGCGAAATTCAAACACAGAATTTAGCATCTTAAAACCTCTAAAACTGCTAGTTAAACATGGGAGGCTTCTTTCGCGATTATAATATATACTGCTCAAAAAAATAAAGGGAACATTTTACTTTAATTTTGTGTGTGGCTCCAAATCCAGACCTCCATTGGTTAATAAATTTGATTTCCATTGATGATTTTTGTGTGATTTTGTTGTCAGCACATTCAACTTTGTACAGAACAAAGTATTCAATGAGAATATTTCATTCATTCAGATCTTGGATGTGTTATTTGAGTGTTCCCTTTATTTTTTTGAGCAGTGTATTTTGCAAAAGAAAAATAAATAAATAAAAATCCCTATTGTTTCAGAAATGTATGTTTCTTTCACTTTGTGCTGTGGCGACTTGTTCCTATTTTTCTTGTGGTCTATCACAAAGATAAAATGGCATTCTTAACGTTAATCGCAAGACTTCATACAAATGAAACCTTCTAAGATAAAAAACAATAATTGTGACGTATTTATATAAAACACAAGAAGGATCATGACACAATTGAGTCAAAATGTAAAACTTTCTTATCAAAGGAAATTAGCACGTTTTCACTTAATACGTGTTCACTGTTTAGACACAGAAGAATAAAACAGGCCTCTTAGGATCACGTTGTGATGTTTCCTTTAAATCAATGTTGACTCCATTCTTTTATTTCTAATCTCCCCTTGTTTTCATCACGTTGTGTTGAATAACAGAAGATAATGTATTAAGGCCATAATAGAAACTAGTGTTTACATGCTGCACCTCGTATTTGTATTAGATTCAACAGCATTGATTTTACTAGTCAACAGAGGTCAGCAAAGAACTTGTGGTGCCAATTACTTTATTTAAAATTATCTATTGACTGGCAGATCAATGCTAATTCTCATTTTGCTCTTTGTTGTTTTCCCACAGCCTCCACACCTCCTTCTCCTCTTCCTTCTCATAGCATAATTATTCATTTACCTGCCATTGTTTTAATCTCCTAATTAGTCTGAAGGACATCCGCCCATTGCTTTAAAATGGTCGGCTGGTGTGTGTGTGGGTGGATGTGCTAGCTAATACGCAGCCTACTCTGTCAGTGGAGGCTGAACTGGTTAAAAATACGGAGCTGTGTCACTTGTCAGTCCCTCCTTGAGTAGCCTGTTTGTCACTGTCTTGTAGGATAAAATGCTGCATGTGATTTATGTGAAAACTATCACAGCACAAAATACATGAAAGTAATGGGACAGTCCTGACACCTGCTCAGCAGATAATGTTTTGTAGAGAACTTATTGTCTTTTGTGCAGTGTCTTAGTATTAGATTATTTTGAAAGACAAAACTGTTTCTTCTGTACTTTGTCATCTATTCTGCCATAATTCGTAGTGCAAAGTTTTGAGAAAGTTCTCTGTAATTTCTACAGATTCAGAAAACATGGAGAGGATTCTACTACAGGAAGTACATCCATTACTTTTATGCTCGGAAAAGATACCTGCAGCAAATTCTCATGAAGAATGAGCTCGTGAGGTAAGAAGAAAATTAAACAGATTTTACTTTTTACTATATGTATTATATACATAACCTAGAGAAGATCACTTTTTTTCACAACACGTACACAGGATGTATTGCCTTTCTGAGCTCGTGTAACTTTAATGAGCAATTACCTCCCTGCCCCCCCAAAAGAGAAGAATTAGTGTTACATATTTACAAAATCTGTGCTTAATGCTCGTACCCACATGGTCCATAATATGAGTGCCCTGAAGAGTTGGAAATACTTTGAAAACTCTAATTTTAAATGCGTATGGGGCAAAGATAAAATATGTTTAAACCATTTCTTAGTGTTTTGTTATCAGACTGTCACAACACTTTCTAAATGTAGGAAACTAGTGAAAGAAATATGCAATGAATCAAGAAGTAGACGTGTACTACCATGAACACGTAATAAAGATAAGATTACCTTATGAGGAATAATACAGTTGAATGCTCTAACTTGAAGACTAAAATATAGCTAAGCAGAAAGGAAAAGTGAAGAAATATGAGAAACCAAGACATAGAAATAGAGTAGAAGGTAGAGGCTGAGAAATGATTTCTTTAAAGTGCTCAGGGCTAAGGGATAAAGAAGTGAACATGTGAAGAAATTAAAAATTAACCTCTGATTTGAACCGCAGCCTGTGCATTAATAAAACATGCTCTGCTTTAGGGCTTAGTGCTAAAGAAACACCATCTTTTATTTTCAAAAAAAAAAAAAAAACTATCATGTTTAGCTAATAGCCACATTTTTTAATGCTGCTAATTCATCTCAACAGAAAATATCTCTAGGCTTCTGCTAAAATTAAATGTAAATTTGTTACAATGCTTCTTGGATCACTGCCTTTCCTCCTCAGGACCCCACCTGCATTTCACCTTACATCCTTCCTCTTTAACCTTTTTTAGAAAGAGCTAGGACTACATTGTTAAAGCTTATACTCTGCTATGCTATAATGCATTACTGCATGGAGTTGAGAAGATTTAAATGTTCCATATTCGGTCTAATGGCTGCATTATAAATGTATGACATTCTGTTGCTTTTGTACAAGCGCAGATATAGACTCAGCTACACCCTTGATGTGTTCAGGGTGTTAAGTTCTCCTTTGCTTCAGATAATCACATGTTTATGCAGTGCGACTGAGGTCATGATCAATTAACACTGTTCCGTAATTCATTGAAAATATCCGCCCTGTGTTAGGTATTTAGTCCTTGAATCGCTCATGACCTGATCGCTTACCCCACAAAGTTCTGCTGCTTAATCCACCAACATGCTCTTTTCCTCCACTATCTGTCTGTCTGTCCAGTTCACTGAACACATTATTGAGTGCTGGATTAATGGTGTCCATTCAGCGAATGTTGTTGTAGCAGTAATATAGTAGTATGTGTCTTGCTAAACTGCTTTCTGTCCTATCATACTCATAGTCTCTATTTCAGTGTCTTTCTCTAATGACAGATCACCCCAGCACTAAAACCATCTGTGCCATTTCATTAGGTACAGCAGCCAACTAATCCCTGCCACTTACACCATCCTCTTCGATACACGACTCCCTTCATCTCTAACTTTCGCTTCTCTCCTTGCTCCTCTCTATCTTAATCTATTTAGCTCTATATCTTCCCTCTCCCTGCCACAGGTTCACTGTGTCCATCTTCATTCATCCTTTCTCTCCTATTGCATACCCTAATGAAGTCAGGACCCCAGCGAAGTCCCCTCTTTGCCTCAGTTTTCCTTGATACCCCAACAATTTATCACTTTGTCAGGGTGACACTTAAAGTTCCCCGGCTTTATTAAGGGCATGCAGTGGGACGATGGGGCCAATTAGGAAAGCAGAACAACCATGCTTTGCATATTTACTAAATGTCCTGGTGTCGCCGTTGCCACCACTAACATGGCCTGTTAACTACGCAAATTATTCCTCTATCTTCTATAACAGCTGGGTAATTATTACTGCCATAATCAGATAATTCTTGCTGTGATGCTGCAACACTGTAGTTAAACCTTTTAACTTATCCTTAAAAGTGCCAAATTGGAGGATTGAGAAGAATTTGTGGATTGCCATTGGGCTGAGCTGCACTAGTTATTTTCTATAAGCTACATTGCCCCCCTTTTCTCTCTACACTTTCTTCTTCACATCTTTCTTTAGTCAAGTTTTCTTCATTCCTCTCTCTCTCTCTCTTGTGTCTTCTGTCCCTTCCAAGGACATTCATGAAAGGGGAGCTGCTATGGTGGAGATAGAGCAGGCCTGCCCTGCAATCACTCTCCACTTCTGTGCGCCTGCATTTCTTTTGCTGTTCTTTCTTTCTGATCCATTCTGGATACAGTTAAGTTCACTCTTTCAGCTTGATTGTATATTTATTTGTGTTTGTGAGAGTAAAACAATAGGAAGAATAAGTAAGATATATTCAGTGTTCTTTTTTTTTTTGCTTTAATTGGGACATATTTATTTTAGCCATTGTTTGCCTCAGTACTCTGCTCATTTTGAGTACTTTAACTGATTAGTTACTGTAATCAATCAGTAAGTTAAGCAGAAAAACTGTTACAGGTTGCTGAAAAATGCCACAAGTTGTGACACCGAATTTGTCCATAAAGTTGTCTATACACTCTTTGCCAACTATTGAATCATTCAATGGGAGCAATTAAATCAGCCAATCAGGTCAAGGCTCCACTAAATATTTAGAACCTAGCTTATTAGCGTCTTTCCTCTCTGTCTGGATGACCAAAAGTGTGGCCTGCTGTCCCCTGGATCCTCACTCTCTGATATTCCATCAGTCCTTGAACCCCTGTTGTGAACCATAAAGTAAATTATTGATGGAATACTGAGAAAAGTAGCTGTACAATATTACACATTTAAATACATTAAAGGTCCAGGGCAGAAGTGTCAGCAAGGGTTTCCAGTTATTGGAAAGTAGTTATACTATATTATCATGTGTGTTCAGCAGCTCAGCAGCCACAAGCTGAAGTCAAAGTGCTCTACCTCATCTTCTGCGGCCTGGTCTGAGCAATGTTTGTTTCTTGATAACTGTAATGTGTTATGAGTTCTTAAAATTATTAACCTGATTGTAATTCATGTCAAATGGTAACTTGTCATTGTAAAAACACTTCTAAGCAATGGCTTCCGCATAATTAGGCCCCAGATGCACTACTGCATATTTAGGATAGACCCTTCCTCCATTTTTGAAAGAAAGGCTGTTCAATTAAAAAAAGCTCTAATACCTCCTTTAAAACTATTTTAGCTTGCACAAGTTTTAAAACTATGCACTTTTAAGGGTGTTTCTAAAATCTCTCTTTTTTTGTTTTTAACCAAAAACCAGAGGTCCAAATGGAGCAAAAATCCTCTTTATTGCCAAATATCTAGATTAGTGTGGACCTGGCCTTTCAAGGGGGCATATTATACGCAGTGTCTTCCAGACCTTAATGCCATTTAATAGCCTTATAATTGGCCTCTGTCTCTTTAAGAAGCTGCTACTCTTTCCGACACCCCGCCTTCAGCATGTCATCACAACAATGCTAATCCATCATGATGTTTACAGCCGTTGATAAGAGTGTTGAACTGAGAAGTAGTTCACATGATAAGTTCAGCAGAATCTCAGCTCCACCAGGTGTCTCTTGCTGTGTAAATGGGCAGAGCTTCATTACAGCAAACCCCCAAATGGCTACCATGGTAGGTCAAAGTAACAATCCAGGTATCATTTTTGTGAGGGAATAACATTATAACATGATATAAAGCCCCCCAAAAAGTGATTTTACATTTTGCTCTCACTTTTAAGTGTTCACTCAGACTCTAAATTCTCCAGATATTCATCTGTCATTTTTGGTAAATAAACTCATTCTATAAAACACAAAGGATCCAACATCATTGAACCAAAGATCCCAGCAGACCCAGAGATGTTCTTCCTCTAAGCCCTGATTAATCACAGCTTATTTTCTCTTAAAAGGATAATTTGCATCTGAACTTCATATCTAATAAAGGAAACAAACATCTTCTTTAGGATTTAAACTCCAGTCAAATTCACTACATTGAGTTTTGTTAGTTTAGAGCTGATAGTAAGATTAATAGTGGATTTAAATGTGAGAGCCCTCGTCATTGTTGGTACATGTTTATGCATGAGAGATGTCAGAAAACTCAATGCGCATTTATATATTTCTCACATAATTTCAATTTAACTTATTCTAAAATACACACATTTCCAAACACACACAGGAAGAAGGCACGTGCCGAACAGGGTTAATGAGGGTTGTATGTTGTGGTGGCTGGTTGGGTCGACACAGATCGAGATGCCTTCAGCCGTTACAAATCTGTTTGGCTTTTGTCCACTACACAGCAATTAATAACACTAGGACTGTGGGCAGGAAAACAAAGGTCACCTATTCAGCCAGACCAAGACAAACACACATGCACACTGACACAAATTTGTGTGTGCTTCCAAAGTCTTTTAAAAATTAGCATGGACACTAAACCACACTGGCAAATTTGTGACATATAAACACACAAAATATCACACACTTAAAACAGTTTTACCCTCTCAAAACAGAAAGATGCACACCTAATAATACAGGTTGTTGCTCTGTGAGGCATGAATATAAAGATATACAAACATGCACCAGGTGGTTTGTGAATAAGATTCTTACAGTAAACACCAACTTTATATTTTACATTAACAAGTAATATTCCTGTTAGCTTGGTAGACAAATAGAGGCCAGCAACCTCAATATTTACACTTTTCACACAAACCCCCACACACTATATTAAATAGGTATGCTTAATATTATAAACATACGCATTCAGATTTGCTCCTTTCCTTATTGCACACAAGCACACACACTGAGCTCTGCATATTTCATTTATTTTGTAATTTAATCTGGTTCTCTGGAAGGAATGAGAATGCAAAGGCAACAGGACCGCATTGTAATTCCTTTTTAAATGTCAGCTGCCGCAGAATGTGTTAACCTCACATTACAGAAACACTTTGAATATCCGGATTCCGGCGTGGAGACTTGTAATTGAAAACAGAAGTTGGATAGGGGGAGAGACGGCAGAGAGGAATTAAAGAGAAAAAGAAGGGATCGGAAACGAAAAAAATAGAAAAAAGATGCAGGATTGTTGATGAGCTCTGGCTAAACTCTTATTGGTATTACACCAGCGGAAATAGATTGGTTTTACTCTTAGCTTTGTGGGCGTCTCTTCAAATTATCATGGCGTATGTGTTTTAGTAATTGTTTCCAATTCCCCTTTTAAGTTATTACCCCTTTGTAACAATAAGGCTGCGTGATTGTGGAGTGAAATAGCTGTGTATGGGGTTTTAATGCATCCCATTTAGCCAGCTTCGCTAAACAGATGTCACAGACAGACCTGTCCTGGCTACTGTGATGAAATATATCCATCATCCTCCCACTTATACCCTCTCATGCTTTCAGTTTGCTTTTTTCTCTCCGCAGAGCCTCATTTCCTTGTTTTTCTCCCACTGCACCATTGCCTTTTCATGTCTGTCCCAGTGTGATTAGGCAGTTTTTTTATTACTCTGAAGGACACTTCAGGGAATTATCAGGCTGTGCTTATAATACATACCAACACCTGCACAAATGCTGTTTAATTGGGTCGACATCGTCTACAAATTACCTAAAACTCACGTTGACGTCCTAACTTGTTGTGAAAAATTGATAAACACTTAGAAATCTTGATATTAATTTAGAGAATTCATTCATTTACATTAACCGTGGAGGCAGTAGTTATTTTTTTATCCTTTTTGACCACTCTTTATATTTGCATTTGTGTATTACTTTGATTTTTACTCCTATTCTCTCTCAAAAAACATTAACTCAAAGGAAAAAATGAATGTGGATTTATGTGGCTGTTTTGTGCTTCATGTAGGAAAGAGTTGGACGAGATTGAGAAAGCACAGACGAGAGAGAAGGAATATCTAGAAGCTATAAAAGAGCAGAAAACGAAAGCTTACCAAGCTTATCGATTGCACCATCTCATCAGCACGAAAAAGGTTGGTATTTAGTAACAGAAAATAAATACAAATGTTTTACTATGATGTAATGTAACCAGACCAATATTTAGTGGAAAACTAAAACAATCTCATGATTTCTTCCTATTAACATTTATTTCAGTGTTTTCTCTTGGCAAACGTGTGAAAGTATTAACATTTTTCTATTATTACTCATATATTAGCCTCAATGCACATGGATTAATAGTTTAATTTAATTTTCACATTTTCTTTACCCTCACAAAAATTGTATAACACTTTACGTAATTTTTTTTTGTCATATCTATGCAGTTTTATAAGTAATAAAGTCAGCAGTGTTATGTGTGCATTAGAATTGAAAATTATATTTATGTTGCATTTATGTAAAGATTGCTGGAATCTGCCGTACCCGTTTTAAGTCTTTAAAAATTCCCACATTTCTGCTTTGAATTTGACAACAAACTTTTAACCGAGGCTGCAGTAGCAGATGAAGATACATGTCAGATTGAACACATATCACCAAATAATTTTATTTTTCTACTTAAATAAAAGTTAATACAATGTTTCATTATGTTTCTCTGAAAAAAAATCTAGGCAATAAGCATTCCTGTTTAGATATGCCTACACATATGCCTGTGCAGTTTATTGTGGTTGGGCTGACAGAAGCTGAGATAAGCACTCCAGACAGGCCGGTCCTCTGGAGGCAGGCCACACGGAGAAACTTTTTTTTTAAATTCCCTTTTTTCCCATTTTGTCAACAGAAGAGGGCTGTGTGGAGCTAAGTTGAATGTGCACACATGAGTCCTCGTGGCTCTTCTGATGTGCTGAGTGGAGTATTATACTTCTTCCCCTGGTACAGGTGCACAGGAGTGCGTATGTGTGTGTGTGTGTGTGTGTGTGTGCGTGTGTGTGTGTGTGTGTGTGGCATCCACAAATCTCTGTGACTCCCCACTGGGATCATAATGAAGACAAAGCACACTGGTCACTGTTGATTCAGCACCACTCCTCTCAATTTTTCTGTCTTCTTTTACCTTTTCATCTCATACTTCCATCTTCTGATTGGTTTCAAAAGGCTTATTATCAAAGACATGACTTTTGTACGTTGCCAGCTGGAATAATTTCAATTTGATTAGTCGTTGATGTTTACCAATGTGTGTTTTCTTTTCCTCATCTGAATAAACTAATAATTTCTTTTAAACAAGCAATAAGGAAAGTATAGTAGAGTTTATCTCCTCTTCCTGTCCTCTGTCTTTCTAACTCAGTATATATTTTTGTCTTCCTCTCTCTGCCTCTGCATATGGCAGGGGTATCTTTCCCATAGTAGCTCTGACCTTGTCAGCTGTGAATAGATGGCTCTCCACCACAGTTCATCCTTCCTCAATTCTCGGACCCAAGCCCACACACACACACACACCCACACACACACACACACACACGCACACACACACACACACACACAATGAACCAACACTCTCACACAGATACGGCTTACCAAAAGGCCCTAAGTCCCTCTGACAAAGACAGAGATGCAGTGTTCCCGGGGTCAACATCATTGTTCTTCTCGTGGCTGGCTTGGTACTTTTGGGGTTTCGTGTTTGTGCTTCTGTGTGTGTCTATGAGAAAGAGAGTGTGTTTGTGTTACCAGGAAACTCTAAAGAATGTAAGATTGTCTCTGTACTAATATATTTAGACTTTCATGAACTGACACCGTGTTGCTGTCCAGTTGAGTGTGTGCTTGCTGCTGATGACCCAGACTGGAAACATTTCTGATGAGTGCCAATTACCACCTCACATTGTCTCAAAGTAATCTTTACTACACTGTACTAAGCTGTCAAATTAGCCGAGAATAATATTTGTATTTATAGTTTAGCAAAGTGTTGTGTGCAACAATTAAGTCTTGTTTTTATGCAAAATTACTGACATTTTTTTTATATTTGGATTTTACAGATTGATAAATCTCCTACTTTAAGATAAACCACTCCTATGGGAGATGCAACATATGTGCAGCAACTAAGAAGCAATGGATCAAAAGTAGCATTAGAATTACTTTTCAATGGGTTAAGTTAACATGTTTGATTTACTCCTTGTTTTTGCATTTACTGTTGTAAATATGTGATTTTTGGTGCCTTGATCTGTCTAGTAGGTATAAATTAAAACTAGATTCAGTCAGATAATTTGTCTTTTTTTTCCTTATTAATTTAGTCGTGTGTTATACCAAAGTGTGGAGTCATATGAAGTGTATGGTGGAGAAATGGGTTGTTGCTTTGCCACAAGAAGGTCCTGAGTTTGAATCTTGACAAGGACTTTCTGCCTGGAGTTTGCATGTTTTCTGCTGTCCTATGGTCTAGGTGTGTCTGTGTCTGTGTGTGTGTGTCTGTGTGTGTGTGTGTGTGTGTGTGTTGTCGGCTGTCCAGTGTGTGTTGGCCTGTGAAAGACTGGCGACCTGTCCAGGGTTCATAGATAGGGACCAGCTCCCAGCAGGTATAAACAGAGGACAGAACCATAAATGAAACAAATTTCTCTTTATCCCAAGATGGAGTACGTAGGATTCTCCTTCTATTACTGATTTCTACGTATCTAAGGATTATTATTGTGGAGTGGCCCATCGAATTAACCCATTAAAAATAAAGAATTAGTTTTAATTTGGTGGCATATTAAAGATAAGAATAGACTTGTTTTAACTTGACTAATTTCCTGTTATGGTTAAAACTCATTGAATAGCTAGTTAAATCAAAAATCGTATTAGCAGTGAAACGTTATAGAATTAACTAGTTTGTCAACGTTAAAAAAAAATTGAGCGAGGTGATATAACCGTTTCCCACTTCAGACTTTTTCCCTTCTCTCTCTGTTGTCTCAGTCCTAAAGTAGCTTAAATAGCAAAGAGTGTTATTAGCATATAGAGTAGATACAGAGTCGTCCGACTTGAAGCTTTGGTCTCTTAATTAACAGACAGGCAAAAGGACCACTGTGATTTGAATAATTATTACTGAGACTGTCGGTGGCTTATCTCTTCCAATTTTAGAAGCAATAAGACAAAGTTTTGTTTGTGTTTAAATACTTTTGCTGCACAGCTACAAAGATGTCAGTGTTTGACAGCTTGTGTAAGTTTTCTGTCTATGCATCGTTGCTCTTGTGGTTCAATGAAGAAAGAATGGATGGAAGGCTGGAGAAAAGTTTTCTTAATGGAGCAAAATTGCAGCTGTTTATTTCACAGATATTGGACTTTGTTGGCACAGTCTTAATGATGTTGGGACTCTAGACAAAGAATGTCACAAAAAAAAAAACTTCACGGAAATTCAGAGGAAACATGTAGTGACCAGTAGGAAAAAAAAAAAAAAGATTAAGAGATTATGTGTCTCAACTCAAGTCCAACAGAGTCCAACCCTGATATTGTTACATGCAGAAGAAGCTTTATGATGACATCGTTTTCCAGCCTTAGAGGCACCACCAGTGAGGATCCTGGCTAAATTTAAGTTATTCAAAAATATGTTTTTGGTATTTATAAAAAATTATTACCAATATTTTAACATACGACATCTTTATTGTTTTGTGGCAATACCTTAAAATGTTAAATTATGTGACTTGTTGAGCAGTAAAAGATTGTCAAAAGTAAGACTTACTTAAAATCCCCACATTAAAATAGTTACTTTGGCCTAAATGTTAACATGTACAACTGTTACCACTGCACAATAATTAGTCCTGTAGCCTCCATCTCTGGTTTTCTCTCTACTTCTCTTAAGTCGTGGGGTAAAATTTCTTTTTGTTTCTCTTCTTTTAGCTCCCTGGGGTGTTCAACTCTCCTTACAGGCAGACCCCTCATGAGATGGAGCTGCTGCTGAGGCAGGTCAGGTATCAGGTCCCTACCAGCATGGCCCACCGGGATACAGGTTCTCTCGGGGGCCTTTGTGACTCAACGGGACTTAGTTTCTCTGGGTCTCCTCAGTCCCAATGTACCATTTCCACCAAAACCCAGGAGTTGAGGACCAGACTACCTCCTATCGCCACCAAGAAGGGAAAAATGACCCAAGCTGTCCATAACAGATGAGGCAGATAATGGATTAAAGCACACTTAAAATATGAATGAGGCAAAAAAAATAAAAAAGAATGCAATAGTAAAATTCTTGTGTTCGAGTGATGACAAAATAAAAGACAATGTGACAGCAGCTGTAAAGCCCAGATGAATCAGCGGCTCCTGGAAGAACACCTTTGCCTCGACACAGTGATCACAGTAATATCTGTTCTCCATGCGACTTATGCAAAAATCTTAAAGCTATGATATTACACCTTGGACTGGTGAGATTTCCACGAGTCACAATTTTTGTGATTTATACTGAATCATCTGATCTTTCATTTTATTTTTATGTGAACTAGTTAATTTTTAATCTGAGTAAACACATCCTGTCTGAACCACACTTTTTTACTGTTTCTATGACATTAAGTAGGACTTTTGAAACAATAATCTCTTCAATCACTGAAAGAGTTAGCAAAATACACAGCTATTAGGTCTTGAGCAATTATTCATATCGACCCCTCTTCATAACCCTGCTCTCATAAATCGGGAAGCTTCCCAGCACAGAAGCAAACTTGCTTGTGAAAATTATACTTTTGGTAAATATAAAGTTCTCATGTCATTTACTTAAGCTGACACATACAAATCAGAAGATAAGGCTAATACTGAATAGAGCACAGATTCTTTAAGCTATGCTAAACGAATAGTAAAAGTTATTTACGACAGCTGCGTTCAGACTCAGCATACACTCTCTAGAATGATACTTGAGGGTAAATAATTTCCTTTTTTCTAATAACTCTATGTCATTGTTTTATAGTTTTGAGAACTACTACATAACCAGTACTTATAAACGGCAAAGTGCTTATTAAGCAATACAGAAGAAATTAATCATTAAAATACTTTAGACAAATCTTGAGTTGATCTTCATTTTTATTGGAATAATACGTCACATACAAGATAGCATTTAATATAACAACAGTAGTATAAGTGTAACATAATGATTTAAAGTTTTTTTGATCAAACTACTTCATATATTATAAGGTGAAACAATATGCAATAAACAAGGTGTAGTCAGACTTACTAGCTTATTAGTTGTGCCTTTAAAGGATCATGACACCTAAATTCATCGTGTGTACATAATCATAGGTGTTTGTCTTCCATTCCCTATGTGTGCTTTGTTTGCATTAGAGTTTGTTCTCGGGGCAGGAAGTCCCTCTTTTCTTTCATTTGCACTCTCCCCTTTACCTCACACCCCCTATATCCCTGGTGTGATAACTATCTAGTGGTGATGGATAAGGTTGAGGTGCTGGCTGTGGAAGTGGTCAGGCCAGGCCACTGATCCCATAGCGATAAGAGCAAGGACAGGGTCCCTGTCCCTTCCTCTATCTCCCCCACCTCCTTCTCTTTTTCAAAACAAAAACACAACTGAAGGTCATCTTTTAAAAGGCAAAAACTACTTAAGTTAGCCTTTTTTTGCAAAAAGTTTATCCATCACCATCAGAAAAATCACAATTAATCAATTAATGGGACTTACTGTTAAGTACACGCTCACTGTTGGAAACTGAAACAAATCAAAAAGTGTTTTGTCATCACCACATTATAAAAATCACTGCACGTTAAAAAACTGTTTGAAATGAAAATGATTCAACCTTTTTCTTTGCATTTAAGGGTTTTTTTTGTTTATGTTTTTTTTTTTAAACCTAGACACAATACATCTGTTCTTGCACAAATGAAACGTAATCGTAATCGTTCCTCAATGACAAAATGAGGTATTATACAAACTCCTTTAATAGGTACAGAACTGGAATTTATGTTAAAAACGGCGTCAGACTGGGTTCATATTGAGCCATATTCCATTCTCTCAGTACTTAAGTTCAGACTCTTGAGTTTTAATTAGTAATTGTGAGTGTCTTTGCTGAAACACTCGACTATAAAGTCATTACCACTCACAAGCTAATCTACTGAGCTGTCTGTGTGTGAGTGTGAAGTGCTGTTATTAACCCTCTGTTTGATCTGTCTCACACAATAATTTCCCTGACTACACAATTAAAGACCAAACATTTTTTGCCACTCCAAGCCCTTACAATCTTTTTTTCCCTACAATTAAATGACAAAGAACATCTGTCATATTTTATTGCTACTAATTTTTCCTTGATTTATTTTAATATCCATAATGTGAAGACAATCTGCAAGGCATTTCTTGTCACTTGTTTTCTAAATAAACAAGGAATATTTTTAATCAGAAGGACTCAGCCTTCAGTTATTAAACTATACATTTGGTTATGTTTTATCCTAAATCCAGAAGTAAAGCCAACTTATTAAGTGTCCACGGATACAGCTTTTAACCCAAAGAGTGACATCAGACAGGTTTATAAAGTTACCTGGATTCTGTCATGAAGACACAATCTCCCCCGCCCCAAAGAAAAGATGAAAAACACAGAAGCAGTCGAGCTGAAACCTTCAACTTGTGTTGTACAAATTTGTCAAAAGTGACAGCAATTTAATAAATCATCGCTCTCCATCACACGCATATGCACACCCACCCACACAAGAGCACACGATTCACAGCTTGCCCTCTACTGCCCGATCTACATGTATACGTAAATGAGGTGTAAGCATGTGTGTGTGTGTGTCTGTGTGTGTGTGTGTGTGTGTACGCAATTGTTAGAGAGAGAACGTGTGAGCATGGGCCCTGCAGTCAGGTCCAGGCATTAGGTAATTGACTGTGTCTTTGCTCAAGGCCTTTCATGGATCACCATCCTTTATTAGCTCACTTCCCAGCACACACACACACACACACACACACGTCCAAAGTTCCCAGCAGCTCCACCCCAGCCCCTTACTCCCCACCATCAGCACCCAGACCCAATTGCCCGGAAACGAGTAGTGAAACAAGAGAGAGCAAGAGGAGCATGGGAAGAAGAAGAGAGCAGCGACAGGGGAATGAACTAACACGGCCCCAGGAAGTGGCAATAAATAAGCATGAGGGCTGAGTTGTAGGGTGTATGGGGTCGCCTTCAGCTGACAAGAGAGATTGGGGGAAAGCTCAATGCATTTTATAAACTGTGCAATATGCAGTGTTTGTTAAAAATTATTGGCAAGGTTGTGTATTTGTTGGGAAGGTTGTAGATCTGTAGAGATAGCATGCATAGAAAACAAATCTCATACACATTTTCTAAATTATGGATGTTTTAGACAAATGTAGCGTGATTCTGTCGGATTGCAATAAAAGAATACCAAAGAAGAAGCAGAGGATTTTTTTAAAAAGGTTTTATTGGCTCTAGTGGCTTTTATTTGAGAGTAGCCAGACAGGAAGGTGGGTAATGAGAAAGGAAGACATGTGGCAAAGGTCATCGGGCCGGGACTCGAACCTGTGACATCTGCGTCAAGAACTAAGGCCTCCATTCATGGGTTATGCCCCAGATGTATATGTATATTTGTGGATTATATAATTATGTTCGCTATAGTATCTGGATCTTCCACCAACATATGCGTGCACCAAACTGCAGCTGTTTAGTGGAAAAGATCAGTAGTTGCAGATAGAAGCAGGATGTTTTTGCGGCTGCTGTCAAGGTTCATTGACACCATCTGCATTTATGACTGCGACTTTTTTCCTAAGCTCACATGCATATCTTTTTAATTGTAACTGTAGCATTTTATTTCTAAGGATTATTCCTCTGACAGGCTGCAGTGTGTATGTAATTAACCACACAGAGTGGCTGCATGAGCAGTGTGATGATAAAATTGTAACTTTAAAGCATTGTATTGAAACTGCTGTACTTGTAAACTGATTTTATGCACTCACTCTACGCATATCTTATAAAATCTCCCATTTTTCATCCCTCGTCAACCTTTATCACAATCTGTCATGTTGCAACCACAGAGATTTTCTTTTCTTGTGAAGGAAAAAAAAATGATGCATGGTTTTGCCTGAAATGTTTTCAATTTTTCTTTGCAAAATTCGTCAAGCTTGGTTAGAGTTGATAGAGAGCTTCTGAGCATCAACTTAAGTCTCACCACAAATTTTCCCTTGGATGTGGACGTAGACATTTGACTGGCTCATTCTAGCATAAGGATATGCTGTGATCCAGACTATTTAAATGTAAGTTTAGCGTTTTTATGGTTGTCCTGCTGGCAGACGAACCTCAATCTCTGGTCTTAGGTAGTTAGCAGCCTCTAACAGGTCTTCATGAACCTGTCTTCCAGACAACTCAGAATGGCTGATTAAAAATAACCCCAGTGCATTATACTGTGATCTGTGAAACTTTCAGTATCAAATATTGTTTCATAACCCAGTTTGCTTTAACTTAATACAGAATTTTATTCCTGACCTGTCTGCTGTGTACCTTGCTATCCATGATACCATTTTTTCACTAATGCCATCTAACAAACCTCTGAGGCCTTCAAGGAACAGGTGCCTTTATACTGAGAATAAATTTAGCACCATCTCTCAAAACTCAGCGGACCTCATATTTTCCCACTTTCAGCCGGCTCGGTGAAGCTTCGTCTTTCTGCTTCTCACCCCCTCTGTTTACTCTCTCTCTTCTCTCACTCCATGGTAATTAGTGCGTTAGTCCTATCATTGGCATCACCGCCAGCTACAACAGCAGCCAGCACAGCTTCTTGTCACAGCTCACAGGGCCAGTAGAGTGGACAGCTCAACCCTGGTACTCATCATCTTCATACTGCGCCTCACCCAACACCCCCCAGCCACATTATCTAGCAATGCTATTCAGCCGCGCTCCTAATTATTTTTCCAACCCTGACCATAGCCCTCTCACCCAGCCTCTGCCACCATATCCAGCAATGCTTGTAATCATCACCCTAAGCCTTGCTGCAGCCTCTCTGCAAGGCCCGAAGCTTCATCATTAACATAGTTCAGTTTTTTTTCCCCCTTTTCCCAGACTATGGCTCTTTGGTTTGACCATCACAACTCTTGGCAGGATACACACAGCTCCCCCAGTCCAATCCAAGCTCTAGAAAAAACCTGTGACTGCTGGATTATTGTTTATGTTGGCCGTCTGGGTCACAGAAAGGCAGTCTTTCTTTCCTTACACAGTCACAGTTCTAACTTGGCCAGGATGCAGGTGCTTTGTCTTAGTGGAAGGAACAAGTTTCCAAGATTGCTTATTTTTTGGCTCAGATGTTCCTCTAACTCTAGTGCATCCGTTTCACCTATGCCACCATAACTAAAAGAAAAGCAACCTCAGATTTTTAAAATGATGAATGAGCTCTAACAGCTCTCATTTAGTCTTTTTTTCTTCTTGGAACCACTTTCATCACTACTCCTACTTTCAGGTTTTTACCTTCACAGCTTTTTTTTTAATATTGTTTGGTAGATCTGTAACTACTGTGCCATCTGCATACAATTAAACATAGCCTTCATACAATGTTAAATATTCAAAATTCATTGAGAGGATTTTATAAAAAAGGCTAAAAAGTTGTATGTTCTTTGACAAAACACTGCCCAACCACAGTTGAAGCTAGAACATACTTGCATTGCGATGTTCACTGTAAGATAAAACTGTGTAGAATGTTTCCATTGTGTGACTAATTTAAAATGCAAATAAGGGAAAGCCCTATCTTTTTATGCAAATTTTGTGGTTGTTATTAGCCATGTCACCAGCGGATCTGCCTGTAACCACAAAAGATGGCTAATTAGGAGACTTCGTGCTAATCAAGTACGCTACAGTGAGTGGTCACGTCTGTGGCTGCATGCGCTTCGAGCCTTTCTTTCCTCTCACATTAGACTGACATGCATCACAACTTTGAAAAGTCTGATCAGAACCAAGCTTAAGTTATATGCAAGTCACATTTTCATACAAAAGCTAATTGTTCTTGTACACAAGCACTGAGACAACATTCACAATGTAAACAGCTACATTTGTGGAACACACTAGTTATTCTTGAGCTTTAATTCTGACGTTCTAGCTTCCCCCATGGCACATCTGACCCTAAGCGCTCTCACTACTTTGCCCTCATAGACTTGATGTCAGAGCCTCTTTCCATGTACTCTGCTTTGGGATAATTGTAGGTTTTGCACACTCGTAAAGCTACAGGCTAAAGGTAAAAAGCATCCCTTCCCAAATTCACATAAACACTCACTGTAAATGGCCTTATTTGTGCTGTCAGAAGACAATGCATGACTAATAATAGAGGAATATTTGTATTGAGAATAAATAGTACACATCATCTGTTAATTCCACAACTCAAACAGACAGGAACCTGAGCTCATCCGCTCAGGTCGGACTGAAAATCAACAAAATCACTTTCTTAGATGTGTGGATAATTCTGATGTATTCAGTGATGTATTCAGTCCACCCATCTGTTTCTGCAGTTGGGAAATGGGAATGCTAACTTCTCATAACCATTTTACAGCATCTGTAAAACTCTGCTGCCCCTTCATTTGCACTGCCATAAAACACCCCTCCCACCATTCTTCTTCTCACGTAGGACCTCCGATCTATCAATTAACCCAACACTGAGCTCCCATTACTGAGGAATTTACATTGACAGTGGAACAGAAAGGGCCAACTGCACAGATGATGATATTAATTGAACAGTCTCAATAAAGTAAGTTTGAATCAAGCTTCTTTGAAAAAAAAAAGTTGACACCATTTAACAAAACAGGTGTGCATATTTTGTCATACACTAAGGTAATTTAGGTGAAAAGGTTCATGGTTTTTATTTAAGGTGAAGTTCTACATTGGTGCAGTGGAAAGTATACATTTTTTTTAACTTGGCTTAAAAATTTTAAATAATCAAATAACTTATCTTGAGATAAAAAAAAAATTGAGGTAAATTGTCACTGGACTCAGACATTGTGTTGTGCAATAATCATGTGATGTGGCCATCAGGGTGTGTGGCTCCTCCCACTTGTAATCACATGATCCTGTGATTTGGAGCTGAGTAACACCTGGTTAAAGGTTGGTGCCGTTTTGCATTATACAGGAAATCAAGCCTGATCTTACAGTCCAAAAAACATCCATGTTAATATATTGAAGTAAACTGCATGTCCTCCCCGTTTCCCTCTGACTTTCTTCATGTTGAGCTACCAATAAATAAAGACAAATAAAAATTGAACACTTTTCCTCAGTGGAGGCTTAAAGCCAATGAAGTTAAAAGCAAATGTGTGGCATTGATGTTTCAAAGGATGCTGTTAGAACCAAAACGGGTACCTACATTTAAAGTAAAAATTATAATTTGTGGCAACATAAAAGCATGACATTCTGTCCCTGTGAAAAATAATTTGTTCATGTAAAAGAACATTCTGGTAAAAAGATTATTATGGACTAATTCTAAATAAAAATTTAGGGTACCATCAGGATGAATGGTACCCTTCTTGTCAGGTAATGACATTAGCACAACTTGCTCGTTGTACTTCAGCAAGAAAGTAGGCCTGATACACAACTGACTGACATTCATGTTTTCTAAAAATCGCCTTAGTTGCATTAATGCGTCCAAGAACTCGTTCCCTGTCAGGGTAGCATACAGTATCATGAAACGGTCATAACAGTAAAATTCTTTGGTTTTATAGTTAGTTTGTGGTGGAATCAAAGTGGGAGGCTGTTTTTGGTCTATGCAGATGGTTTCTACTTCACGTGTGGATGGATGAAAGAAAAAGCAGGCCGGCAAGCTGAATAGGGATGCCTGTTCTTTAATGGACAGTCTGTCCCTGTGCAGATATGCTCCAGTGAAGCATACTGCATGTAGTGTGGTATAATCACTTTCTATCTTTTTTTCCCTGTCATCACTCTCTTTGCTTTGCTGCCTTGTTTGTGTGCACACTAGTTCTCTGTTTTCTTTATGTGCAGTACCTAGTTTCAGACCCCCCTGCCCCAACCCCTCCTCGCACAATACATGCACACGCACTCATACTTGAGGAACATGACAGCCCTCTCATACCGCAGTGTGTTTGGTGATAGAAGTCAAACCAGGCTGTGAAATGCAAATAGATTGCGTTAAAGCTATGGTGTAGGCGGACACCAAGGATACAGCAGACAGTATACATTTTATGGACATCCATGAGATTTTTTTTTTTTTTTGCATTCAAAAACTTGCCAGAAAGCATCTTTTAAATGCAAATATAAGATGTATTTTTAATCTGTGTGTGTCTTACTATTACCAGCTGTGTGTATGTAACAGAATGTGTCACTGTGTGCGAGTCTTGTTTATCCAGCATGTGTTTGTGTTTGTTATCCTTGGTTTTGCACTTGATAAGCCGCTTGATATGTATGTGAAAGTCACACTTTTATCTCGGACGGGCTGCGTGGCTTTTATCTCTGCAACGGCTCATACGAGCTTCCTGGATATGTCTTATTACAGGTTCATATGTCCAGGGGCCAGTCTGTGACTGTGTGAGAGAGGCTGGTGTGGTGTGGCATGTGGTGGGACCTGGAAAAGGAAGCAATCACAAGCCCTTATAACTGCAAATGGCTCTGATGTCCTGTGCAAAGCAGCTTGTGTTGACTGATGAGCCTGTTAACCCTGGCTGAAACAACTCCAGCACAGGGGATTAGACAGCACTGCAGGTCTGTCTGCTCGCAGCCCGTTTTGCATGGGAATTGTGCATATTTAATCTAAGGTGTGTCGAGGTGGAAGGCGAGCCTCCCTCTCCTCCCTTTCTCATTATAAATGTGTAATAGCACCCCGAGGCTGCGGGCCTTAATTCACCAGCCCCAGTCTTAATCTTGGACTCAGTCTCAGCCCCCTCCTTCCTAAACTGTGTCTACTTTTAGCCCAAATCTAAGTCCTATTGGATCGCTTTGCACATCGCATCTTCGTCTTTTGTGCCATACTTGGTGCTGGACGGATCAAACAGTATCTGTATTCTGATCACCTTTTTCCTAGGGGAACAAAAATCAACACAATCCTGTTCCCTTTGCACCAGTTTGCACCATATGTTGCAGTATGAAAATCTGTTTGACGACTTTTTATTCTAGAAACAAAATGGTGCAAAGAATCAGTTGAAATTTCTTCAGCGGTGAAAATACCAAACTGCTGTAAGTGGTAATCTAGATTCACACTAAAACAGACTGACAGATGCCTGTTTTCATCCAAATGGCAGCAACATATGTCACAGGAAAAAAAAGAAAAGAAAAAAAAACACTTTAGAAAACCACAGCATCCAGATGTGGCTTCTGTTTTAGCCATGGAGTTCTAATAATTCCAACTAATATTGAAGTTAGTTTTTTTCCCATTGATGGCTGTTCTGAAGACCTTTTCTAATTAATTACATCTTTTGCACCCTTGTCAGACACTTCCTGTTTTTGAGTCAGAAGTTGCTGCCTAGTTTTTTTATATCTTTGCTTCAATTGCAGTTGTAAATTCAGCATTTGTTCTCTGATTAATTCAATAGAGTTTCAGGCAGAGAAGCTCTAGAGTCTATCTAACTCCATCTATCACATCTCTTCTCATCACTCTCTAATCCAGCAAACACTTCTCTCTGCAGGACAGAACAATTAATGCATCTTCAAGGTCTCTCATCTTTGTCTTTTTTCCCCCCTTTTTCCTTCATAATTCCCTTCCAATGATATTGCTTTTCATATGCATCTGCCATGAATTATATTAATTCTTTATGAGACAAACAGAGTGAGAGTGGCTGTGTTGTGCATGTGTGTAAGAAAGACCCCATGCTGTGTGTGTAATTTCTTGTTTGTACATGGTACCAAACATCTTAGGCCACTGCAGATACAGAGAGGGGCAAAGAGGTTGAATATGACAAAAAAAAAAAAAAAAAGATTGAGAGAGAAGAAACGAGAGAGGGGAGAATTGGAAAAAGGGATGATAACAAACACGGCTCAGATTTCACAGACGCATATTTCATCAATCATGTGAATAAGTCGTGGTGATTATGCATGGTGGTGGCAGGCCGTGGGGTGTGTGGTGCAGGGGGGTCTGATTACCATACACCATAAAGGCTGCTTTCTTATCTCACACACCCTGATTAGTTTCTGTCTTCAGATAGCCTCTCACTCTTCACTCTCTCTTGCGCACATGCATGCACACACAAACACATTGGTGGTCTCTTTCTATCACACGCATGCATGCATACATGAATTTACCTGTAAGCACAAGCTTAGATACAGACGCAAGTGTAAGTAGAAATGCAGATGAATGGAATTTACCAGATAGCACCACGAAGACCCACTAGAACCGCCGTCTGTGAAAAGTGTGCCAAGATGCTATTTATTTATTTAGTCATTTCACTTTTTGTTGTTAAAAGCCTGAATAATTTCCTACACAACAGATTGTCATGCCAATGGAGTGCGAGTACAAGAAACTAATTCTTGACAATGCATTGATATGCATGATATTTTGGTAGGTAGCACATATTTTTAATATTTAACTGCATAAATCATTTAATCTGTTGCTCCTTAAAAAATGTTGATCTTAAACAGAATGGAATGGTTTATTTAACAATTATGTGCCACTGTGCATATGAGCAGTTGTTACAAAAAATTCAAACTAGCACAAATGATTCAATGCATCTCCACACACGCCAGATTTTGGTAAAAAAATAAATAAATGAATGAAAATAAAAACAATATTTTTATTCAAGAAGCAGTATTAGATATAGTTTTAAATCGGGCAAACATTTTAAAATGAAATGAATGGTCTGATGTGATATTCTAATCTTAAATGTCCCAGCTGTAAGCAAAAAAAATCAGAATTAATAGAAATAAAGGCTTTGATTTCTGTTAGAAGAAATTAATTTCTATAAATTTCTTTCAATAGAAAAAGAGATTTTTTCATACACAAAATATGTGTATGTAACTACATCTATTTTCATACATGTGTATTTTCATGAAATGAATGGAAATATGTCTCATTTAGTGATGGAGTGACTGAAATAAACCCACTTTTTAAAAATACTCTAATTTATAGATCTGTATAACCCATTTCTTTTTGATTGTTTTGACCATCTTTGAACAACTTACTTGAGCTGGAGAACACAAATTAAATTACAGTGGATCATTTAGCAAGTTTGAGAGGTTTTTCTTTAACTTAGGCCTTCACCCCCTGCTTTCCAATAAAACAGAAGGGGGACGAACGTGGTAAGCTAGGCCATAATTAGCTACATTTGAAAGGCCTCGCTTTTTGTCTCAATAAGTGAATTAGAAATTACTCTATTCTCCTCCACTTCTCTCTCTCTCTCTGTCACTCTGATATATAATATAAACTCATTTGGTAACTAGGCAGGAGCTGTGTTGCGCTGTCTGAGTGCCTGCATGTGAGAAGTGCGCCTGGGATGCATTAGGGCCTTCTGACAGGGGCCTGGGTGAAATAAGTGAAATTAATGGAGCTCCTTTCATGTCGGACAAGGCCGCGGCACCCCTTTCACGCCGCATACAGTCACAGAAAAGTCAATACTTTTTTATTACTCCACGCTTGCCCTACATTCCCCACTACAAGTGCTCTACCCGCTAATTGGTTTCAATTTGCAGAGAAAGAGAGAGAGAAAACAGAAGAAAGAGTGGGAGAGGACTCCATCGCAAAGAACACCGAACCAAATAAATCAATCTCATATTTTTCTCCCTGCTGTCTTTTTTCATAGAGTAACATCAAGGCTGAGAGAGGCAGACACAAGAGAGAGAAATAGAAAAGAGAGGGTAAATGGTTGGTTAGATCATGCATGGTCCCAAGGGAGCATAATAATATCTGGGAGCCTGTTAATGGAGACAAGTGGTTAAAGTGGTCTGGGCCCAGGCCAGGTCACCCCTGGGGGTGTCTAACCAGCAACTCCACCTCAGCTAACTGCTCAGAGCTCAGGAATATATGGAGGGATTGTTTAATATTTTTTAGACAAGTGGTTTGATACTTTTCAAAATTAGATTTCAGCTCAACCAGCGTTTGAGTCAAGACGGTTTACTGTATAAGTTGCACAGATCCCGGCCTCCTTACAGGCATTTCGATATACACCAATTAATCATAACATTATGACCACTAATAGGTGAGCTGAATAACAATAATCATACTGCGTGTGGCTGCAAATTAACTTTTTATCATCAAACAATGAAGCATAAAGATTTGAGCAAGAAACCAGATTCAGATTCGGAGCATCTTCAAATCTGGAGATTTTGTGGCTGTTCCCAGTCTGCAGTGGTCGGTACCCATCAGCAGTGTTCCAGGGCTTATTGGACTGCCAAGTCTAAATAGCCTTTTTCACAAAACATTTATGTCACAAACTGGCAAAGCTGAACCTCTCGGGATCCGTTGTTCATAAATCTTGCTGTGACATTCCAGTAATATTCTCAAAAATAAAGCCAGAACTGTGGATCAACAAGAGCAGAAAATCTCCACATAATATTATGTTCAGGACTATAAATGCAGATGAAATCAGTGCAATTTTTTATATTAAACGTATATACCACATTTTCTTGCTCCTCTCATCAAAAATTATTTCAGTCTCATTTATGCTTTTACATTTAATACCTTAAATTACTACCTTGATACCACCTTGAACGTTTTTGTGGAAGGAGCTGTTGGTGCAAAGGGGAGCAAAGGCAGACTCATGTCATCTGAACCACAAAATTAATAAATCAGACTGATAAAAAAGGTTTGCTACATTATTTAAATCCTTAGGCGCCATCTTCTTTAATGGTAAATGTCTTGCAGTCACTTCAAAAGAGGAGTTTCACTGACAAAACCTGAAGTTTTCTGAATACTATCCAATCTGAGCAGCCAAATTAAACATAGATTTAAGAATTGAATAAATCCATATTTGATCTAATCCCAAATCATAAGTTTGCTCTTTATCAGACTTAAACTGCAAAAAACTCACATTTTACATGCTCTCCAAAATTAGCAAACTAATTACTCATCTAAATAATTAATCTAAATGTTTGCAGCTAGAGATGGCGTGTGTGTGTGTGTGTGTGTTTGCGTGTGTGTGCTGTATGTATGTGTTCTGTCTGTCAGTATGCTGTTCACTGTCGGGCTAAGCTTAAGTGGCAGTGGGGTTAGCCTCTTGCAGAAACAACACAGCCACAAATTGATGTGACACTTTGAACCCCACTCTGCCACAGTCCCACACAAACACTCGCACACGCGGACCAGTCAGCCTCTGGTTAAAGGAGGCTCCACCAGTCTCGTTTTCTCTCTGCGTCCCAGCTTTCACAGCTCAAGAGTGCAAGCCAGGGCAGGTTTAGGGGGCCAATAGCATGTGTGCATAAATGTGTGTATGTACGTGAGTGAGCTGTCACACAAGGCTGGCATCACCATCCAGTTTGCCATGTCTTCCCTGGTTTGACAAGTCCCTTCTCTCTTCCCTTTGGCCAACACAAACCCACACACACACACCCCCCGCCACACACACACTGTCTCTGTCTCTCTATCACTTGTCCATCATACATGTATCGCATGTGAATATGTATTATTGGATTGTGCAGACTACGTAGATTGACGTTTGCTCACACACATACTCCTTTTCGTATGTGTAGACAGTCGCATGACACATATTGTACAATGAATATGTTTGACAATGCACGCACCATGCTCTAGAAACAGTGACAGCAGCATATCACATCGCATTATTGTTACTGATAAACAGTTTTCATTTTCAATCTAAACTGGAACATCCTTTGATTTTGTTCCATGCCACAGTTTTTATTTGTGACTTCAATGCATTACAGTCAAGTGTGTGTCTGTGTGTGTCAGACTTTCTCAGGAGTTGTTGTCGTCAGATCGAGGAAGGGTTCTGTTTGTTACAAGGACAGGCTTGTCCCCACCTCCAGGCGTCGGCATTATGATGATTGTCATGGCGATGGAGTGTGAGTGACAGGCGGGATCACATGCAGTAGCCGCGGAGCAGGAAGCCCGAACCGCCCCAATCCCTGACATTAGTTTGTCCTTCATCAAAACTTTATACTCGTTTATAACTACTCACTCCCTTGGTTGGAATTCCTTTGTTCTTCATGTTTTTTGCCCATCTGTTTCTTGTCACAGATATATTTCCAATCCTTTTATTTCAATTTCAAGATCTTGTTTTTTTCCCCTCATTTACATTTTATGTTAAAGCCACTTCCAGGTGTTTTCCAGTACAAAAATTAACATTTTAGCCAGTCTTTCTTAACAATGCTCCATTTTATTAAGAAGGTAAATTAATACACAAGTTCCGTCTGTAATTGTCATAGTTGCGCAACACCTTTCTCAATGCAATTAGGCCTGCTGTGAAGTCATGGATGCAAAAGCAAGGTGTATTTGTGCCTGGGTGCATATGTTTGTAATTTACATTTCTGTGACTCTGTATGTTAAGATATACATATTGCTGACAGCTTACACGTGTGTGTGCATTAATGCATGTGCATTTGTGTCTTTCTGTGAGAGAACAAGAGCATTTTGTGCATCACAGCAGAAAAAGAGGTCAGGGTTTTCACAGAGGCTCGGGCATTCATCATTAGCCTGCTGCTGCTGCCGGTAATGTTGCCTGTTACAGTCATGATTAAGAGCCCCGCTTAGTTCCAACAGCCGGTGCAGACGCACAAACTTTTACAGAAAACTCAACCCTTACCTTGTGCCACATACGCTAATGTAAATGTGTGTGTGTGTGGTTTATAAGGGTGTTCGTAGAGATAGAGGGTTTCGCTGCTGAGAAAAAAAGGTTGTCCCACTCACTCATAAGAGCAATTCGTTGTTTTTCATGCATATACAGAAACAAAACCATACATAATTGGTACCCAGTATTAGTTGATATAATAATGAAAACCAAGATAAAGCTGTTACAACATTTCTTTCTTATTTGTAGTTCTATTGAAGTTCACTTGATGGACTTGAAGTGATGCTGCCCATACCCATCACCTACTACTATACAGTAGTAACTAGCTGCTACTCCACTGTTAACCCAAAAACCTTTTTATAAACACGTTACTTTCTTAGAAAATCACTCACCACTGGACCTGGAACAGTCCAGACAGTGCCTGCTAGTTTCTCAGTTGAGGCTCAAATTTCAACCAGTCAAAGTATTTGTTGTCTCCTCCACATCCGAAATCAACATCACCGATATCTTTGCTGGGCTGACTGATGAGAGCAATGACCAATTAGAGACCTTCCAGGTAAACTAGTTTCCTACAATGTCCTATCAAGACTCAGACCTTCTCCCAAGGAGTTTGGATCTTAGAACCAATCTCTGACATCATCAACCACCACTGACAAAGGTGTAATACTGCCAACTGCACAACAGAAACACTGGACACCATCACATGGTGCGCCTGGTGATGGATGCTACTAGGAATAATATTACCACTTCAAACTCCACCAAACACAGTTAGACAAACTGGAGAAGCTCAAAAACCACAAGTGCCCCCAGTAATCTACTCCGTTGTTGCAGAGAAGATGAAAGAAGCAGCTGCATGGTGACAAGTTTATCAGGAGAAACCACCCAACTCCTGTCTGTCAAAAGACCCAAACAGCAAGGCTTTAGAAAAAAATTATCCATCATCCTGTGTGTCTTAGATACTCAGAAGAATCTGCATCCTTTTATCGCTTTCATAACCTTAAATTGGATCCTGTGTACGCAGCTTTCTCTGGAACATTCTTGCATCAACACAGAGATACTGTGGAAAGCAAAGGCCTCAACGGTGCTGATGGTCATCAGCATTGTGACTCTTAAGCTGGAGAGTTAGTACCTGTAGATTCAATGACTAACCTTTTGAATTAAAAATGTTATGTTTGAAAGACAGTCTAATCTTAATGATAAAAGTTATCTCCTTGTTTTAGTACAAATGCATTTCTTGAAAATCAAATTCATGAAATCTAAAACTTTTTCAGACTATGCTAGCTTTTTGAGAAAATACAATTTTAATTATTTAGTTTAACTTTGAACCTTCCTTGAAAGTTCAAACTGCACATCGGAAGCTCCTGTGCCCTGAAGCTAAGCTCCTTCACTTCCTATTCTTCTCCGATGGTTAAATAAAAAAGTGGGTTCAGAGCCAGTCTATGTCACAAAATTGACACAGTTCTCTTTTTTTTTTCTTTTTTGAAAAAAAAAAAAAAAAAAACTAGTCTAGCTTTTGGCACAAATGTTTCATGTTTTTTTTTCTGTTCTGCTAACATGTTGCCACTTTAAAAAAATAAATAAAAAGAAAACAAAAAAGTCAAACCTTTTTTCCTCTTGTTCCCTTCATTCCCTTCATGTTGCTTATATTCCCTTGGGTCTGTGCTGTAAGGCGTGGAACGGGAGCTGAGACAGAGCATTTAGTAATGGCTTCTTAATGGGCTTGTCGACAGCCACATTAGAGCACGCAGACAGTGGGCGAGGCTGGGCAACGATATGCCAAGCCAGATGCCATACCAGCTGTGGCACTCCGCACTCTCATTCACACTTTCATTTGTAATCACATTTCTCATACGGATGGACACCATGTGTGCAAAGAGGAGGAATGCATCCCTCCAGTTGGTGTGAGAATATACATTTCTTTCTCTGTATACTCCACCAGTTTCAAAAGCATAAAATTCAATGGTCAAACAAGTTTTAAATACGACTAAATAGTTTCAAAATTATGGCATAAAAATTCAAAATAGGACATATTTGGATTTTGATATTTGCCGCTCCTGTACATAACATACATGAGGGGCAATCAATCCACTTCAAATTGATTTCATTTTAACTTGCATTAGAAAACATCTCAGACAAATACACAAAATAACAAAACATGAGTTTTCATAACTTTTCATTTGAGTACTGATAAGGGAAAATACATTCTCCATTCTTCTAGGTTTATTACCTCTGGATTAATTTTTAATGTGGTAGTTAGACATCAAAAGAGGGGATTAAAAATAACAAATGCTGAACTTTATGAAACGACTCACATGCATTCATATGAGAGCGTCCGTAGAAGATGCACTCAAAACTGAGGTAGAAAACACAATATCAATAGAAAGATGAATGAATCAAGCAATGAATCTTATACTACCTTGTAATCAATGACCCAGATGTCATTACTAAGGTCTTGTAGGTCTCCAGTAGGGGGAGCCATGTGTCAGTGACTTTAGCTTGTGTCAAAGACCTTTATTAGTAGTGTGTGTAGTGTGCATGTGCACACATTCAGCTGAAGAGTGAATAGTCAGAAGGTGGTTCTTTGTTTCCTCATCTGATTTGATCTTGTTGCTACCAAACCAAATTTTCCTGTGTCAGCGATGATAAAGTGTGATGAGGATGCAAAGAGAAAATGGTATCTCTGAACATGTGGAGATCAGTGTGTGTGTGTGCGTGTGTGTGTGTGTGTGTCTGTGTGTGTCTGTGTGTGTGCATTTGTATTGGCAGCTGATAGCATTTTAGGATCTGAAGCCTGTATAGAGAGTGGCGACCCTCTACAATACATCGACAGCTGCCAATTGTCACTCCTGTGACTGACAGTTTTGTATTGATGGAAGGGACCTGGTGACAGAGAGATGAAGGACAAAAACAAAAGGAAACAGAGCACCAATCATGGAGAGGAGAAAGTTAGGAGAAACAAGGGGAAAAAACCAGTAGAGGACAGTGAAACTGGTACACATGGAACTTTCTACAAGGTCGTGGTAAGGCAAAGAAGTGAAGGTTACCATGGTCTGAAGTTCACTTTCGACTGTTAGCTCTAAAAAAAGAGTGCCTTTTTTTTAGACCTTTCATCTGAAAATACGTTATTTAATACTGTTACTGTTTTGCAAATTTGTAGGATTGGTTTTCAAAATTGTTGGCCTGAGTTCTCCAGGAAATTTTGAACCTATTAGGTTGAAATTGAACCCACCAGAGTAAGTTTTGCGATATGCAACTAAGACAGCTTTCCTATTAATCCTACCTTTTGTACAGTAGCTTCTCACAACGCCTCTTTACTAATTTCCATATTCATCTTAAGACGTCATTTGGCTTTTCAGCAGCTGGAAACCACTATTTAGAATTCAGCAGGCTTTTGCAGTGGTCAGTGCTTTCCTCTCGCACAGACACAAATAGATAGGTGTTGGTCATAATCCTGTTGTGTACCTGTGACCACTCCTTAGACTTAACATTAGCTAACTCATGCACACAGGACCACATGCATTCACATATACTCACAAAAATAGTGCTATCCTGTCAGTCACTGATGGAATTGGCTTATTTTTTATATATGAAATATAAATCACTAACACCACCTTATGAGTCTGTGGGCAAAAATAAGATCCTTTTACAAAATAAGGCACTACATAAAAGATCCTAAATTTTTTTTAGGGTTTTTATTCTACATAGTCTACATTTTACTTCTGTTGTGTTTTACAAAAAAAAAAGTAATAGTACCACATTGTAAGGATATTTTTCTCTGCATCCAGTTTCCATTAGCAATATTCAAGTCAATGTTCTCTAATGCGTCAGTAATGGATGACAACACCATTGTTATCTGCAGTGAAAGCTTTCTGTCTGTGAATTAAAATGGACAGACATGCTTTCAGGCAGGTAAAAGGTCATAAAAGCTGTTTCCCTTTGGTTACATTGTTTGCACTGTCATCTGCAAAGTTTTGAAAATTTTTCATCCCCTTTCTTTGCCTGTGAGGTTTCTCGCTGGGTACTCCAGTTTAACCCCACAGTTCAAAAGCAAGCCAGACAATTTGGTGATTCTATGTGCATCATAGGCTTGCGTATGTTTGTATTGATATTTGTAATCGGTGTCTTTGCCCGTGTTCACACCTGCTATTAATAACCATCCTGCACTGACGTTAAGGCAGGGTTGGCTGAGAAGGATGCTGGCACTGATGCTCTCCATGTTGCTGTGTTTAAATACAAGTTCCTGATAAGGTCAGAAAGTCTTAATGCAATAAACAAATTTATGTTATGCTTTTAAAGCACTGAAAATCGCCCAAAAAGGTCAGTGCTGACTCTCAACACTGGGAAGGTTGAGTGTTGAATGTTGACTAAAAAAATGCAAGCTTGCAGTCCGACATATTGCTAATTTGCTAATGTGCAGAGGTTTCTCCATCTCTTGTCTCCAATTCTCTTGTCACACAAACACACACACACAATAAACAGTTGTCAGTTTTCCATCTCATACACACTCTTCTCAGTTAATCACTCACATACACCTACTCTCACTTTTGAGTATCTGGCTGTGTGACTTTTTACTGCAGGTTAACAATGAGAGGAGAGGTGTGTGACCCTGTCACAAGTGTGAGAAACTGACCCAAAGAAATGAGACAGGGGCCGAGACCCCCCAACCCTAAGGGCATTAGGGTGTGTGTAGAGAGGTAGAAAGTGTGTGCATGCAGGAATGTGTGTCCATCCCCATTTTTTCATAGATGACATATGTGGGGCTATTTACATAATATTACCTTTCTACTGGATGTGGGACACACACACACACACACACTTCCATAGAATGGTTGAATGTGATGGCCCTGTCAGATGTCAGGATGCAGATGGGATGGGATAGAGGGAGGTAGGTCACGTCTGTTTCCCTTTCCTCTGCTCTCCTTTTCACCCATGCACACACAATACTTGTCTTGTGTCCCAAGGTTCCCAGTTACTGAGAGAGTTGTCAGTAGGTCTATGTGGTTCCTTAACTGTCTGACATCTGCCTGCAAACCTCTGAAAAACCCGTTTACACAAACACAGATATGCTACACTAACTCACTGAGAAGCAATAGAGCATTTCCGCAGTACCTAACATTTATCCTTAATTCTAATAATAATGCAGTCAATTGTTAAACATTCAAAAACTTTACATGTTCGTTTTGACTAAGGAGACACAAGTGGTACACGTCAAAAAAGTACTCGACTCAGCTGAACAGGGCCAGGTTAGAAAAGAGGTGATGTTCTAACCGCCAAACTCACATTTACAGAAAGTGTACTGACCTGTAAAAATGAGAACATGGAGAACATGAAAATAGATGGCAGCATCAGTTATTATTTCAGTAAACAGCACTGCTGTGTGACGTCTATGTTCTTCTATGCATGTTTGTCACTTGGGCTTGTCAACTGTTCACACATAAATCTGATTTGTGTAAACAACCACACACACACACACACACACACACCCCCCCCCCCCCCCACACACACACACACACACACACACAAAAAAATCTGAATTCACCATGAATTGATCTGTGGCCACAGCTTACCACAATCAGCATATGAATGTGTGCATGAATGGGTGAATGCCTGAATGTGAGTCTAAATACTTGATAAAGAAAGTTTTTTAATATTAATACCTGCTGTGTGGACGTAGCCTTAGTCTGTGTGGTTTGTCGTTTTCTCAGTTCTCTATTCTGATGGAAAGACAAGTCTACATTTGTTCCACTTTATGCAAGATAATAAAGCTGTCATTCACAGACAACTTTATTGGATCGGCACCGGAGCTCAGGGTCACAAACTCACACACACACACACACCTACCTAAGTGCACAATGCTCCAAAAGATCCCCATGGACCCTGTTAAGCATATGTCAAATATAACCATGCAAAGAAAGTGAGATTGCATGACATCTGTACAGCTGCTTGAGTGGCAGATACAAAGCACCAAGCAACACACATACATGGGTGTGTATGCACACCCACCTCATATCTTTAACATGCAAAGAGACAGACAGCCCTGATAGCAAATAAAATGAAATCAACCTTGAATGGTAAAATCCTCTGTGAATACTTGTCTCCTCTTTACAAGTCAATTTCATATCCTGTAGCGCAAGACAAACCTAAAGAGATTTGGGAATGGTGGAGAACTAGACAGAAGATAGGGAGGGTGTGGGGCGGGAGGAGGTGGGGGGGTAAAGAAAGGTTACTGAAGGAAAATGAAGGAACTGAATTATCGTGATAGACAAAGACAGAGGGGCACTTCAATGATGCCTGGGTGGTAGGTTAGCAAAACTGTGTCAGAAATTCATACACTTCTTATACCTTATGTAGCAAATTTTATGTCTTTTAATACTAATGACAGTTATATCAAATATTTTAACATTTGATATAAATGATGATACAGGATTTTAATGTCTGATTTAATATCAACTGTGCACCTGTACAGAATCTGTAAAATGATTATAAAATATGACTGGCCTTCAACAGGTCCCAAAGTGATTCATATCTTTCCAACCTCAAATATCCACCCACTGCAGATTCAACTATATTATTTGCTAAACAAGGATAATGCTCCAATGGAAAAGTTTACGAATATGAAATACATTGTAAAAACACGGCATCCCCTTTCTTCTCGTTCTCCTCATTAAAAGCCAGGGTTGAGTGAACAAATAATGTCTGTCTTGCCAATAAACTCCAAGCTGCGGATCAACGCTGCTCCTCCAGAGTTCCCATGGTTCTCTGATTATTGCTCTCATTTTCTGTCAGTTTGGATGAACAGCCTGGTGTGTACGGTATGTTTGCAGTTTTGTTACAATCTGTTTGCAGATGACGGGCTGAGCAGAGCTCCATGACTTCTTCAACACTTGGGATGTTATTTAACTATTTAATCCTACTTTAAATTTGTCCATTACTCACACCCTGATCTGTCTTGGACTGTTACTGTGTTTGTATTGTTGATGATGCACTGCTTAGTATATTTTAGCTTTTCTTTACATTTTTGTTTTTCTTAATGTTTATATTCTCCTCAGCTGAATGATCATAACTCTCCTTCCCTCAGGCTGCCTGACTGGTCTCCCCTCACAGCTGCATCATGTTCCCAATAAACCACCTGTCTTTCGTCAATAATCAATCTCCCGAGTACTTTAGCTCCTCATTCTCTTCCAAACACTCCTGTTTTTTTTTTGTCTGTTCCCGTCTTTCTGTCATGTTTCCTCATGTTTATGCTATCTTCTAGTTTTCTGCCTGTGTCTTTGTTCTGTTTCCCTCCATAACTGCCTCTAATTAAACTTTTTAGTTTTCATTAAAGTCTCATAATATATCTCTGCCTGCATCTTGGATCTAAGTACAATTCAATACTGTGACAATAAAAATGTTTTTATGTTATTTATTAATGATCACTGTTGCGCTGCTTCGTGGTTTCATTCATTATTTTGTCAACATAAATACATTTTTAAAGCCAAATGCTGCTCACAATAAGAAAATACTTCAAATGTTAAATACAATAACGCACATATTGGTTTATATTGTGTTGCATGTGCTTTGTTTGCTGTCTGCGGAAGAAGTGAGACAACCCCTCGTCTCAATATTTAAGTATATATTTCAAATGGGACTCTGTTACCTTCCACAGTAAACAAAATCAACCAATTTCTCTGATATACACTGAAAATAATCAGTGAAGGTATCCCTCATTGCTTATTTTATTATTTTTATAATCGATTTAGTTGAATGTTTCATATATGACACATAAAAATGGCCTGGATCAATATGTTATTCCTATTTTAACATTTTGTGGCAACACCTTTAGCAGCAATAATTGTCAACAAGGATCTTTTTATTTTGAGATGAGATGTTTGCATTTGCTAACAGATGGTTTTGTTCTGTGCGTATTCTCTGTTGAAACTACTTGACAGAAAACTCAGCCGCTATGAACAGTGAAAACTAAAACACAGATGCAGGTTGAGGGACCACATCATGAATGTGAGCAAATACGAGAGAGGAATAATTAGAAAAGCAGTTAACTTCTTTCAATCCGATCATCCCCACATCCACTCATCTTGGCCTATTTAAAGAGAGACATAATTACAGCTTTGAGTATTTAGCCTTGTAATTTACTCATTTTGTCGTATTATTAATAACTCTCTCACTTGCCTCTTACTTTGTCTCACACTCGCGGCAGGGGTTCACCCGTATAATCTACTCTGTTAGGTCCAATCCATATTCCGATTTATTATCACTTTGATTTGCTTATTAAGTGCTCCCTTGTTTTCTTCAAATAAGGTTATAATTAGAGATTTGGTGTCTGCAGCTTGAAATACTATCTCCTCTTTATGGAATCTTGGGTGGGATGAGAGAGAATTGTGTTTTATCATACTGATGAAGTTAATGAGGATGTGCACAGCTTGATATTGTGTTTGTATGTGTGCGCGCGTCCCTGCATGTTTTCTAATTACGTCTTGGTGGCAGCTTTCTGGCCTCCAAAGTACCCACGTACTTTAGTTCCTCTGTTGTTTTGTTACCCTACTGTTTAATGCAAATGAAGCAAAATGAAAATAAAAACCTTTAAACAATTTCTGAGATTGTAGAATATGGACATTGGTGCCATGATGCTTTGAGGATCAAATTATATTTTACCCAGGGCCTAGTTTAAAATACAGACAAAGCACAACAAGCATTCACAATAAAACAAAATGCACTTTTCGAATAATATAGTATATAATATAAGGACATCATAATATACAGTTATGTGAGGATCTGAGTATTCAATAACAATTTAAACAATTGTAAAAATCTAAAATATGTTAACTAGACTGAAACTAAAAGAGAAGAAAATATGTTTTAAAAAGAAAAGTCATGTCTGCTGAAGAACAAACGAGGACACCAACATATTAAATACTGTTTAAAATGAATGCAATCACAGACAGGCATTTCATCTGCATATTTGGTCAACATTAGGTATGGGGATCTCAGTTCTCTGCCTCATATGATACAGATCTGGATTCACAAGCTACGATCTGAAACATCTTAGATTCCTCTTCATCAACCAGAGATTTAATTAGATTTACGTCCTCATCACGATGCATCTCGATTTAAATGAACGTTACTCAGCTGAAAAATATGTTTTTATAAATATTTTTTCATTCATAAAAAATGAAGCAATTCAAAATTCAATCATTTAATAATTAATTAATTTAAATAAGGGTTAAATTAATCTGTGTGTGTGATGTTTGAGTGTTTTTTGGTATTGAATCTTGATACATTGATTGTAGCGTTGTTGTCAGTTGCTATGGCAACGAGTGTACGTGTAGCGTAGTCAACAGAGCGAGTAAAAGAGGATAAGAGTAGTTTTGAGTTATTCTAAAATTGTTTTTCTGCAATATTTTTCATTATGCAGTGGCGTACTGCCTTGAATTAATAATACCTACATCTGTAGGTTTTATTTAGTTAACGGAATTATTTTATCGCGACATTTTTTTTGCCCCTTTCGGAATCGTGCGCATGCGCGAAATTTCCGGACGAAACATACAAGGGGTCTTTTACGGCTTTTGTACAAATGGAGTTAATAGCTGCTGAAAAAGGATGAAATGCTAGCCTCACCACGCGTGGAGATGAAGGAAGAAGAACGTGAATCTGCCTCTGAAGAAGGTGAACTGATAGGCGTCCCCACACTGACTCCATGTTGCCGTTTCAAGGTTTGTCGTGTATTTGACAGAAGCGTGGTTTTGCAAATCGCATTTGCTTTATCAAGCCATCCCCTTCTCTTCTGAAATCCAAAGTGTTGCCAAACTTTCGATTTACATTGTTGCGGTGAATGTATCAGTTCCTTGCTCCGCCATGTTTCTCAGTTTGTTTTTTGTCATGTATACGCGCGTTCTGGTGCAGCTTCTTCTTTGTGGACGTTGGCGGACCAATTAAATCCCACAGTGCTTTGCGGTGTGGGGAGCACACAATGACCGAACAGGAAGCACTATTCGGTCAATATTTTTATTTATTTATTTATTTATTTATTTATTTATTTATTGTGCATTAATACATTAATATCTAATTTTACCAAGAAAATGAGATAAAATCCGGTGTAATTAGAATTTTCCTTATAAATCACTGACATTTACGGCTACTTTACCGTATCACGCATGACTAGTAATCTTCCCATCTCTAGTCAACATTATTTATCATTCTGAAGGACATTTGGCCTGTTTGAAGCTTGGACTTTTAGTTTGAAGGAAGGCTGTCACAGTTCCTGAGTTCTGTAAAATATTTACTCTAAAGCACATATGTCAGAGTCAAGGCCCGCGGGCCACATCCGGCCCGCGAGAAGGTTTTTTGCGGCCCCTGGGATGATCTTGATTTATTATTAGAACCGGCCCGCAGACCGCAGCAAGCCGGCACCCCGTCTGAAAAAAAATATCTTCCTTATTTGAACTGTAAGCAGTTCTTTAAATGTTCTGTGAGATTATGTACTTACCCATGTATCCATAACAACCGGAACTTTCAATATCCACCAAGTTATTGCCGAAATATACCGTCTATTAAACGAGTGCCCCCCGGATTAATTACATTCTCTGCAGCTGCAGCTGCGAAGTTACCGTATTAACCCGATACTTGCTGGAAAGTGCAACGTCTCCCCTTTCAGAAACCGTTGGAATTTTTCCACTTAGCGCTACGTGTGGCGGAATTACGGTACTGCAAATTTAGATGTGTCGCCGGCGACACATCTAAATTTGCAGTACCGTAATTCGCCGGCGACACATCTAAATGCCTTGACTCTGACATATGTGGATTAATAGATTTTTGCACTTTATTTTATTGTATTTCAATCCAATTATATTTTAAAAATATTTCAGTTGTGTCTGTTGAAAATTAAAGATTACTGACAGAGCCATAAGAAAATATTGCTTTATTTATCTGATCATATTGGAATATATTTGTTAGGTTTTCAGTAGGTTCAATTAGGTTCACTAGACTATATGAGTCATTTAAAAAAATTTCAATGAACATTCGATCAGTCCGGCCCTCGGCTTGTAGCTAAATTTTTTATTTGGCCCTCCGTCCATTTGACTTTGACACCCCTGCTCTAAAGAGATCTTAAAATAATTCAAAATCAGCTATTCACATATGGAATAGTCTACATGAAAAGAAATGGCCAAAAGTTGGCCAAATAAGTTTCCCCCAAAAACTGGTTGCGAGATGCTAAAATAAAACATTTTAAATTGTCAGCTGAGGATCGTGCATCAACTATTTGGCAAGTTTGCAAAGAGGAAACTTTTTTCCTCCAAAAAAGGCAAAAGCCATACAAAAGTTTGTTTCAGAATAAAACTGCATTATTTGAACACAAGCACATAAATTGTCAATTAAACCCAACTTTGCAGGAAAAAAAACTCATACAATCTGCAAAGCATGGTGATGTAGGTATCATGGTTTGAAGTCCATGCACATCACAATAACACAAAGATGCTATATAAATATTTACTTAGAATTTTTGTCTCATGTGATCAATGTACACTATATAAAAACGAAAAACAAAAATCAACCTTCTATTTATGTAATTATAATATGACCAGTTCAGTGAGTTGTCTATGATTTCATTGCCCTTTTTATCTTTTTTTATTGTTTGGAAGATGAACTAAAAGTATAGATAATTTTTCCAAATTTCAGGACAAAATCCACAAGTAATCAACAAGCTCATTTCTGGCCAATGTATAACTGCTGTATCTGTGCATGTCTTGGCATTTGCATATGATGGCATTTTCTTCTTGTGTGGTTTCTCAGTCTAAATTGCGTCATTAGACAGTGAGAAGACTTTACAATTGCTGAATACTAATCACAAATGTTTCCTGAGGTTGATCCACTGATCCATTCTTACCTTCTCATGACCCACCCCGTGGGCCCAGGTCTGTCTTTGAGGAATAGCGGAGTACATTAAGACACGCCCCAGCAACACACTGATTACATATGCTAGCCATGGTAATGAGCTGAGCTGGACATTGCAAGACTGCTGCTGTTTATGGCAACTCATTATCTGCCCCATTGACCAGAACTGTTCTACACATCGTAGAGCCCTGTGTCCTCTACATCTACTCAACCATCACTCTCTTTGCTTGTCTGGTTGGTTGCTGAGAGTCCGTGCGTGCGTGTGTGTATTACATTATGAAAAGTATGATGATTCCTAACCTGATTATCTCCGCGGCATGTGTGACATTAACTGTCCATTTGAGCAATGCGTAGTGTTGTTAGTTATGTTTAAGTGAGTGTTTGCGCATGAATGTCTTTGATTGTATGCTCAAGTCTCTTTCTGAAGAGTGTCTGTCTGTGTGTGCATGATACTATGATCGTCTGCCAAAGTAAAGTGTTTGCAGCCGACAGAGACAGGGGCACTAAGCTCAAGGGCACATTTGTTTCAAGCTAATGATAGAATGTAAATGGAGCAAATTTCCTCTGCAAGAGCATAAGCTCTCCCTTGCCCAAACACATTCTCACACACGCAGACTGTTGTACTCACACATACACACAAATCTAGGAATGCACGATTTTCGACGCACACAAAACAGCACCGTGTTGATGGAGTGCAGAATCTCATTACACATCTAATAGAATAAGTGTAGTGTGCGTATGGGGAGAGAAGAGGAGCAGCCAACCTGATTAGCCTTATCACTTTATTATGCCGCTCTGCACGCAGCACACAGGACAATTGCATTAGAGAGGAGCAGATGAGCTGAAGGCAAGGAGAACTCGGCAAACACAGCCTTAATTGATTCCTCACCAAATTAGCAGGGACAGGTGGGGGGCTCACTGGCTGGGTGGCTGCGTGACTGACTAGATACGCAGTCGGAAGCTTCAGCGAGTGGGTGACTTGTTGACTTGTTCGCTGGTCATTTGGCTGAGTTATGGCATAATAATAGCACTGAGAGAGTGGTCGACTGGTTGCTTTAGAGCAGGGGTGTCCAAAGTCGGTCCTCGAGGGCCGGCATCCTGCACTTTTTAGTTCTCTCCCTGGTGGTAGTAACAACCTTTTCAGCATGTCAATGATCCAGGTGCGTTAAACCAGGGAATCTGTTGGACAGTTGAACTGTGCCGACACTCACCACTAAGTTTTTGTACATTTAGTTTTATCAGATTAGGTTGCCATTCAGAGCAGAGAAAATAATCATTCCATCCAAATAATTAGAAAAAAGGAAAATAAAAAGATGTGGCGACATTAAAAAACAAACTTTAAATTAATTTAAGTGTTGCAAGAACCTCATGTATGCAAGAACTGAATATTCTTGCATACATGGTTACATCCGCAGAATGTGTTGGTTTATTATGTTTATATTATTTTTTTTAATACATTCTATTGAAGCCTTGGGATCAGATTATAACATTGTGTGTGTTTTTGTTTTTTCAATAAAAGAATAAGTACGATTAAAAGGACTGACTAAAGTTTAAAGATTAATTAATTTTAAAACTTTGATTTTGGAAATAATATAATTGAGGTAGTCATAACATACGTATATTTGCTGAATCAAGCAGTGAACATGAAAATCTTTCAATAATTTAATCGTTCTAAAAGGTTATTTTTTTAGTCTTTAATTTGTAGCAAAAACTAAGAGAAACCCTGTTAACTGCGCTTCTGAGGGTCATTCCTCTGTTGAAACCTGAATGTTGGAATGCTGTTTGAGGGAGGGATGTTTGAATCTGTGTAACTGGGTCCGGGAGGAGGAAAAGTGGCAGAAAGAAGGGGAGACACAGGACACAAGGGGAAGAGAGTTTGTCTTTGTCTCTGTTAGTCCCCCCTGAGGGATTTTGGGATGGTGGAGGTTAATGAATCTGATTGGCTAGTGGGAGTTTTTCTGCTGGTTCTGCGGTTTGCACTTTCACAGTGCTTCGCTTTTTTATTTCACCAAGTTTAACTTTGACACAGTGCAGCATGAAGGACATACTGGGTAAAAAAAAAAAAAAAAAGGTGTTACTAATATTTAGATAATTTCACAAGTCACTGAAATTTTAATGGTTGCACGGTGTAAAATATTTATAAATGTAAATCTGATACAGTTTAAGATATAAAGGTGGATCAAAGCTTGTGTGGGCTTCAGCAGATGTCCAGTTCAGTGTTGACTAGCAAAGGTATGCGTTTCTCTTCACTTATGAGCGAACAGTCGTCCATGTGTCATGCATGTGTCTGATGCTCTTTGTGTGTATGTTACTGTACATGTGTGTGTGCTAATGAGAGTTGGGGGGGAGCGGGCTGTCGCAGCAGTGCGTCCTCTGCATTCCCGGCAGGTCACTAGCGACAGATGTTCTCAGCATATGTGGCGAATTAATTAGCCGCTAGTAAACAGAGGGGGCTGCTGCCGTGAGCTGCTGGTCTGTGCCGACGCTGAGCTGCAATGAGCAACCCTTTGTCCAAATTCCTCTTTTCCCACCATCCTCCTCTGGTAGATAGTTAAACCGAGCATCATTCTTTCTGATCAGTGGACCTGTAATGAGTTGGGGGGCCAGGGTGTGTGTTTGAGTTGTGCATGTGTCCGTTTGTGTTTCCATGGGGCGGTATGTTTCTTGAGTTGGAGACGGGGTGAATACCCCATCATTTGGGCATGGCAGTGGGCCTGTCTTTGTGATGAGAGATCCCCTTGATGACCTAATTGGTTGATTGAGGTGCATCTCTCTCTCTATGTGTGTGTGTGTGTGTGTGTTTGTGTGTGTGTGTGTGTGTGTGTGTGTGTGTGTGTGTGTGTGTGTGTGTGTGTGTGTGTGTGTGTGTGTGTGTGTGAGAGAGAGAGAGAGAGAATGTGTCTGGGCTTGAGCATTCCCAGTGCAGGAGATGTTTTCACGGCCCTGGCATAACTCGGCAGATACTGGAAACACTTTGAGAGTTGTGCAGATAAATGGGCAAAAGCACACCATGTAAATAAATTTTGTTTATTCAAAGACACAAGTTGTTTTAACAGTTGTCCTAAATGGTATAAATCTTTTTTTTTTTTTTTTTACAACTTTATCTTTTTAGTTGTTGTCAGGCTTGGAGTTCATTATATTTATATTTATTTTCATGACCAAACTAAATCAAAAATATATTTAAAAGCATAAAAAAGTAAGCGCACGGCATGTGCAATTGCAATCGAAGCCTATCAGAGAGTGCTGGTAAGCTGTTAAGAATGCCAAGTTCTGCATCAATACATACTGTATTATAAACCAACAAAAAAAATGCCTGGTTTTACAAGACTCATTTTTCTCTCTGTGTTAGTGAGATCAAGATCCATGTGGCAAGAACAGGTTCAAATACCAGGTCTGAATGATGCATTCAGAGCAGGACACTTGAAATCTGATGACTTTGTAATGCCAGGCCTCATTATATTGTATTTTTTGTATATAATTTGGGCAAATAGAAAAAAATGCCCAAATAAGAGAAGAAGAGAATATATATATTCTCTCGTCTCTGAAGGCAGAGGTACCAAATGCATGGCCCAACGCTACTCAACACATTATTCTGAAGAGGCTGTCTCTGATGCCATCAGCAGAGATTTTGCCCTGACAGAGGACACAAAAAGTGATAACTGTTTTCTTACCTGATAAACTGCACGCTCACAAACAACGGCTGCTGGCGCCTCTGTGGTCCGATCGTTCACTCATGCTATCTGTCCTGACTGTGACATGAGTTGTGCTGTTCCCTCTTCCGTCATCTTTGTCTTGTTCTTTCTCTTAAGTCAAAGATTATAATTGGTTTATGATCCCCGTATAAAATGAGTTTCCAGTAGAGAATGCTAATCCTTACTTGCATGTATCTCAACTGCATTTTAATGGACAATCCATATATGGCTCAAAAGTGCTACTTTATCCGTTTCCTGTCGCCAGGAAGGCAGTGCATGCTTGAAAAATTAAGGAATATGTTTTAATTAACAATGTAAATATTGAGAGATTTCCTGTTTCTTTCCATGTGCTACTTCATCATCCATGTTTTAGCTCATGTTTCTGGCTAAACATGTCTAAAAAAATGTTTTATTGTCTATAAATTTTAAAATGTTCAGCCTTTAAATTAAATTTATTTTCAGCAAAAATGCTCATTTAAGTCCATACTACATGGGAGTTTATTGACAACACCAAATATTAATGAAGCAATTTCAAAGTAAGCTCAAACAAGATGAATGACATTGTTAAGTTTTATACCTGAGCGATATCTGTGAAAAGTCTTCACTTGATGATCAACAGTGTGTGTGAGAGAGATGGTGTGTGTGTGTGTGGCTGCCGTAATGAAGTTGTTAGTTAAAGTGGCCCCCACCCCATGGGACTGGCTTAAGCTGTGTGTGATTGCTTAGGGATCGGGCAGACACACACACACACACACACACACACACACACACACACACACACACACACACACACACTTATCATTATCAACACATACACATACACTCAGAGTCATTACTCCATTACGCACATGGACTATTGATTTTCTGCCATCTTTCCATCAGGTGCGAGCTTGCCAGGGAATATGGGAATGAACGCCTGGCTAGGAAAATAAAACTGTCACTCCTCCTTTCCTCTCTTCCTCCCTTCTCTCCTTTATTACAGACAGATGACAGGTCAAAGCTGCTGCCGTTCACTCCATTGTTTTTCCTTCGCCCGTCATTGCTCAATCACTTCTCACTTTTGGACGTCTTCATCTAATAAATCTTTGCATCTGCTGATGTCTTTCTCCATCTACATTGTTGCTGTCTGTTTCTCGTCTGTTGAACTTTTTCACTTCAGCACATTTGTTTGCCGAATGATTTCACCTCCTCTGTGATCTTCTATACATCCCTTCGCTTGCTGGCTTCTTCCCGTCACTTCCTCCCTAGCAGTGATAGATTCAATCCTCTGTTTTCTTTTCCCTTTCCCCCTCTCGTCATCCCTCTTTCCACAAGTCTCTAACACTCAGCACAATCAATCAGCTGGCACCTCTTCCCTCCATCCATACATCCCTAAACCCCTTAGTCCCCTTTGTCATCCCTCTTTCCGCAGATTTTCTCCACCTTCTTCCCTCCCTGCTGTTCAGTACCTTCCAGTGGCCCCACTGCCTTTTTTCCCTCTAATGTTATTCTTTTCTAATATTAAACTCGATGTCATCACCCTTTTCATCTCATTTTAGCTTGTGCCCTCTTTTTGTTGTTGTTTCTAAAGCATCGTGATGTGCTTTAAAACAGGATTTTGGGGTTCTATCTGAGTTTAAACATCTACAGACTGATACTTTTAGATCCAGAACAACTTTGCTAAAAAATATATAGCAGTGTCAGCTGAACTATCGCATACTTTTAGTTACGTTCGAATGAATCGGATCCTCAGACAAGCCTCAGAATGATCCTTTGTGGCTATATTAGCATAATGCTACAGAGCTGGTAAATCTTCCAAGACGAAGGTGGGTGGCAGAATGTAACGGTGTTTTGAAAAGGCTGCTTTATTTTGGGTGTAAATGTTAGTTGGCAAACAGCTGCTTCCAAGTACAACATCTCTCCACAAGAAGCTTTATGCCATGAATGATCATTAATCGATGATAATCAATAATTGTTAGTTATTTATAGCTGTAAATAGATGTGTACGTAGGAGATTGAGAAAACGCATACCAAACGGCTCAGTAATATAAATTTTAAAATGAAAGATACGTTATGTATATCAGTCAGTCTTCCTGCTCGTTCCTGAATCTCCTTTTCGCCATTTCCAGAGTTTTTTCCCGGTTATTATTTCCTCAATAGTTTGAGATATCTTCTAAAAGTTTCCACAAAACAAACATTTACCCTTTACGTTTTCCTTTTCCTCACTAAAATACCACAGAAGAAGTTGATGCGGTGTAGCAGCGGACTGTTCACCTGCAGCAAGCTTGAATCATTTCAGTACTTTCGCTGTTTGTTTAAACTTTCAAAAAGCATCCATGGATAAATCTAAAATATTTCTCTAAATATGAGATGAATATATAAATGTGTTATTTTTGGGGCTGACAGCTTAAAGATCCAGAGAAATCCAAGACCTCTTCACATCATCTCTTCTTGTTTTATTCCTCTTAAAACTTTTAATTATGCCTCTTCCTTCTTTCATATTCCTCCGCTTCTCCTCCCACTCTCCTCACTCCCCTGCTCATGACTCCTCTACTTTGCTACCTTCAACTCTTTCTCTTTCACTCACTCTCCTCTCCGCTTCACTTTATCTCTCCCTTCCTCACCTCCCATGACTTCTCCCTCCTCACCTCTCCTCCCTAAGAGGAGGATGCGGGATCAGAGGATGTAATTCACTGACAAGGGTATCTATATTTAATATTAATGGTCACGTAGGACCCTTCACTCTCAAACCCATACACAATTATAGACACACAAGCGTAGTAGTGCCAAATAAAAGGTGATCAGAGGCTGTGGAAGGCGCTATGTTGTAGCCCTCAGGATAGACGCCTTGTGGGCACACACACACACACAACACACTTAAGTGTGCAGCACTCTGCGCTCCAGGATGGATGTGGCATCATTAGGCAGAGGAGTGTGGCCGTTCTCAGTAGAAACGGCCATGCCGGCGGTACACATCAATCTAGCGCTGCACGCTCCCTCAGACGCTGCCTTCTTCCCCCTCTCTCTCTTTCTGCCTTACACACACAAACGGATGGAGTGGATGTAGCAACACAGAGCAACTTAGGTTTTCTCTACAAGTACAAACATATACCTGCAAACAGCGCGGGCCTTATATATGCTGCTGTATTCTTCTTTGTGTGTCACGTCACCTCTTCCTCACGCATTCACATAAAATTTATGCAAGCTATTGCTTTTCCTAATTTAAAATATATTGGTGAAAAGGGCAAAGAAGAAAATATAATATTCTTCTTGGTCATAACCACTCCCTAAGTTTATCCATCATGTTATTTCTACGTTAACTTTTCTTCTGAAGAAACCGCAGTAATGTATATGAACCACATTTTTGTCTGAAACCTATTTAAAATATTCATTTTGACCTGTGAGTGACCATAACATATTTTACAGGATTAATGTCTAATCATCTTTAAGACAATTACTGTCCAAGTGAAGGGAGCTTGAAGCTGATGACCAAATTTAGTAAGAAAAACACATAAATTTATTCACCTAAAAATGTTGTGTATTAAATGACTTGGGTAAAACAGTCACTACTCGTTTCAAGAAAACAATTGATAAAGTTTGAAGAAGAAAGAGTCACACAGCTGTAAAAGCACAGCAACTGAAACAATTTATTACAAAGACATTAGTGAATAAATCACTCATGGTTCTTTCAGACTGTTTTGAAAATGCAAGTGATGCAGATTAAGCTATTAGACTTATATTCACCAGGAAGCCTATATTTAACTCTGAACCTCTCTTGTACTGGTTGTTATGTTAATAACATTTTTTAATATAATAGACAATACAAATCCACATATAAAGTACAATACATACATAAAACAATGTAAACCAGGACCTCTTACATTAATTTTTAACTATACAGTCTTCTAATAGCACCCAATAACCTGTTCCTCCTGAAGATAATTGTTTATATTTGTTTTAAACTGAGTTGCGTTTGAATAATGTCTTAACTCCATCTTTACAATTTCACACCACTAGCAACTGAAGAATAACTCTTGCTTCTTGCTGTTGTATGCTGCCCATCTTTAATTACAATAAGCATGCTCCATTTTATAGGCAAAGTCAGAATAGTTTCTGGAAACGTTTTCTTCCTTACTGTAATCAGTGCTGGTTTGAGTTGACAGTTTAGAAAAGTCCATTAATGTGTTCACAGATGTTGTCATTATGCAAATAGCAGAGGTTTGAACCAGCAACCTACCAGTCTCAGGACAAACTCCTTCATCCTGAGGACCCGTCACTCCTTTTTGACCAAAAATGTAATGGTTGTAATCTTTGTGAGTTTATTACATGTTTAGCTTTGAGCAAAACTGAACAACTTTTAGAAAGTTTGTTTGAATTTGATTATCTTTGCTCATTTTCATAAATTAACAAGAAGATTGCCTTTTTGTAGCTTACTTAGTAAAAGGCAACCCTTGCTGGTGATGTTTTATCGCTTTGATTCTCTTAATATTTAAGATAAAACAGGAGACATTGACTTATAGTTAGAAAAATCATCGCCATTTATTTTGTCTTTCAGTTGTATTCACATATTAAAAGAATATAGTGGAGTAAAATAAAAATAAAACATTCCACACACACAGTGCTGCATAAACATTGTGATCAGTAAAGTTTTATCTCGTGAGCGCTTCAGGTGCCTTAACGTGCCTTCGTGTTTTTTGTCTGCTAATGATCTCCATATCAGAGTTGTTGAAAATAACAAGCGTCTAAAGCAGATACCATCTGCCTGTGGGCTACACAGAGACAGATTTTACTGTGTGTGTGTGTCTTTGTGTGTGTGTTGTCTCCTTGGCTCCCATTGATTTGTGGGGGATCATACTGTATCAAGTACCAGAACGCTCTGGGACGGGAGCGATATTTAAATGAAAGAAGATGTGTGTGTGTGTGTGTGTACATGCATACATGTAAGTATCCACCTGTGTTTGTGTGTGCAGATTAGCCTAGTCGCTTCTGCACGGAACAGGAGCGGTGGTGGCGGGGAAGCAGGGAGCAGAGTTTTTCTCCACTCCTCAAGCCGACAGATGAATAGAGGGCCCCTATTGGGAATCAATGGTAAAACTCGAGCCATTGAACAACTGTCCGCCTTTTCAATTGTGTCCCGTTTGAGAAACAATTTGACAATAACGTCAGCTTGAGAAAAAGGACATACAGTCAATATGCAGGGAGAGCTGTGTGAAGGACAATTTACAGAGCATCATCATCTATATGTGAGCGAGTGTGTGTGTCCTTTGTCCTATAGTGTTTTCTTTTGGACAAAACCAACAATAGATCGCCGTCTCCCCTTCAATGATAAACACCTCCCAGAGTCATTAAAACAGTTAGTCGGTGCATACAGTGAATTTTACAGACGTATAGATTCAACGAATCAAAACTACAAAAAGTAAAGCGTAGTTTACCGTTAGATGCAACAATAAGGCTTTTCCTGGCTGATGTCAATGTCCTGTTTTAGGTTTAAATCAGAGGATTTTAATAGCCTCTGATTTTCTTTGTTTTCTAAAGATTTAAAACATAAAAGAGAAGTGATGCAGATGTTTTCATTAAACCAACAAGTTTGTTTCCTACAGGAAATCACATTGTCAACTCTCAAAAGACAACAGAACAACACAAACAGATGATCAAATTTGACAAAAGTATGGAGTGTGAATAGTCAGGTCCAAAAAACAACTTTCACTTCCCTACAGCAATCAAACTCTGGTCCTATTTGATGACCAGACGTTGCACCATTCATAAAGCCATCTGTCCTCCAGACATTTGTATGTCTATGATGCTGAAGGGCCTCTTTTCCATCACCCTAATCTGAAATTCCCTCCACAAATTTTCCATCAGGTGTTTTGCTGGACCATTCCAAAACATTAAGTACATCCAACCAGTTGAACTGTGTCGGTTAAATTAGGAGATCAATTTAAGTCTAAATCTTAACCTGCCAGTGGAATAAGTGATGTTGGGATAAGTGATGTTGGGCTTTTTCGTCAATTCCTAACCTTTATACAATTTTAATATCAAACTTGAATAAAGTAGCAATTTATATGCCGTTGGAGGATCTGCTTAAATACTGAAAATAGTGGGAGCTCTTAGATTTGTTACATTTAGTGAATGGGGGAGTTGCCAATCATCAATTATAGACTGACAAGGGAACATTTGACAATTTGACAATTGAATTCTGGAGATTAAATAAAATTTTCTTTGAAAAAAACTAAATGAGTCTGTGTGTGGGTGGCCAGACTTGAGATTTTTAGGAATCTTAAGAGTCATCTGTTCATAAATCAAATACTTACTAGAGTGTGCAAAAACAAACAAACAAAACAAAAAACACAGAAAGTCAAACAATATGTTGAAATGAAACTGAATATTAAGCATTCAATTCAACATGACATTTTTTCATCCTAAAAGTCTGGATGAATTTAATAGCCATAGGCATCTTCAAACTTGTTTTACTTTTACAAACTTTTTTGCCTCGAACGCACAAACCGTATCATATTTTAATGCTCGAACGGTTGATGTGTGTGCCTTGTGTCTGTGTGTGTTGTAACTCTGTTGTTGATTAAAGCAGGGGCCACAAGAGATGTGCCCCCCTCCCATCCATCAGTTTGATAAGTCCCTGAAAAGGTAACATATTGCCTGGGACACAAAGAAATGGCCAGGGATATCAATTTTCAGCTGTCCAATGTAACAACACTTCTGCTGTCAATTGCACAATGTGGATAACTAAAAAGGGAACAACGTATAAAATAACAGCATGATTCCAGTGCAGAGATACAAGCGCACAATCAACCCAAAAATGTCTGATGGGAGAGAGGAGGACAGGGGTGAAGGTTAAAGCCAGAGTTTGTGTGAGCGCAGACGGTTTTACTTTTCTATTTTTTCATTGTGTGCAGCGTAGGTACTGCAACACAAAGAATATAAAAACGTGTTTCCATTAAATTTTTTTTATTTTTGACAAACTAATCTGATCTGCACAAGCCACTTTGCCTCTCCTTCCGGTAGGTGTGAATCTTGCAATTTAAAAATCTTATCTTTTTTTCAGCTGTGACCAAAAACATAATAAATTCAATCTTGGGGCTCCCTCAGGCACTGTAAGTTTATTTATAGGTCCTCACACTGTAACCTATCAGGACCCAGACCGGCCGTGTCTGTCTCATTAGCCGTGAACGCAGCGGCCAGGCCTCTGTTCGCGTGTGGATCAATAACCTGCCCAGAGCTGCGGATGAACCGGGTCCAAGATGGGGGTCAGGGTTTTTCACCCAGTGTTAAGGAAATAAGTGGATAAAAGCATGACAAAAAGAGCAAGACAGATATACACCGAGGGACACGGAGACAAGGGGGGTTGAGTCAGGACTTAAAAAGCCTAAACTCTTAAGCAAAAAAATAATAATAATAAATCATGGAATTCAGCTAAATTTAACATCTTTAAGTATTTGATGGATTAAAAACTTTCATCTGACACAGGCTTGTTGTTGAATCTTAAACACCTCAGGTGTTCAACTTTTGTCAGGTTTTCTGTCATTATAGTTAACAAACTGCTTCTTCCTTTTCCACCACAAATACAAACACACACACACACACACACACACACACACAGACAGCCCCTCCTGCACACAGCTCCAAGCTTTGCTCTCTACATAATTGAATCAAATTTTCCTGCAACCAAAAAAAAAAAGAACAAGCGTCAGCATTTTGTCTTTCGTTTTGCATGGCCATTGATTGTCCTTCATGCTCCTCTCTGTAGACCAACTATAATGGTACAAATTACTCCATGGCTCAGACCGACCTGACCAAATACACACATGCAAGAAGTTCTGTATTTTCTTTTCCTTCCACCTCTTTACCTATGTGATAATATTTTTCTAACTTGGGAATAACCCTATCACACTCATACATGGACATATATGTGCAGTCCTATTGTCATGATAATGGATTCCATGTTGCTGGCTTTAGGGTCGGGAGGTCAACATAAGCTTCTTAATGGACTGTGAAATAACCTTAACTGCATTAACCTCTCAGATCTCTCACCAACACATTCACACACGCACACACACGTCCATCTAGTTTCATACAAATAAGTGTGCACATGCAGACACGAACAGCTCCCCCTCGCACTCAAACACACACAAAGCCCAAAAGCGATTAGATTGGTCTTTAATTGGCAGGGCGATCGCACCTTGAGGATGGAGGGAAGCTCCTTCAATCAGATGGAGTGATGGAGCGATGGATGGACAGGGCGGATCAGGGGAGTAATGGATGGAAGGGAAACAAATGAGCGAGCATCAAAAGAGGACATTGATATGTCACAGAGGGATGCAAAGCGAGTCCTGCATCCCTGGATTTCTGCAAAGCATCTTAGCCAGCGCGCACACACACACACATTTAGGCTTGCATTTAGGTAATGTGCTGTGCAAATTCTGCTTTACCTTTTAGAGTGTATTAAAAGTGCATGATGTTCAAGTTCACACTCAGCTGGTGTAGAGGGAGGCAGTGAGAAGCTGCTGCTGGCTGCATATGACCTCCGCCAAGTGTCATTCTCCACATGCTTCTTCTTTAATACAATTATTTATCTATCTATAACAAACTTCATGAAATGCATGTTTCTTTTAGAAATAAAAGTAATGTAATTTAAAGAAATTCTGACATACAAGCTTACAAGTTGCAGTGAATTCTTGCATTTTTGGTATAAATCCCGCGCTCTTCTCCTCACATCTCTTCTCCTCTCCTCCATCCCTCTCTCCTCCTCTGCCAAATGGGTGTCTCCCTGAGAGGGGATCACAGAGGATTTGGGGGGGATTTAGCGGCGTCTCTTAAATCAGTCTTAATTTTTGCTCTCTGCTATTAAAGCGCTGCCATTAAGCTCTTCTCGCCTCGCCTCATTTCCCTCTTCCTCTTGTTTCACTTTTTTCAATTTGTGCGAGAGGGGGAGTTCACTCCTCATAAAATTTCACTTTGGCCAGCCTATCATTTGCATCTGAGCCAATAAATAGCAATTAGCATTAACAATTAAACCAGCCAGTGGAACTGCGGGCAGCTCCCTGAGATGGCCTGATGGATGGGAAGGTGGATAGGGAGGAAGAAACGGAGGAAAGCTTTAGTGTGCTCCTGCATGGATGTGTGTGTGAGTGTGTGGCTACTTACGACATGAACTCTCACAGGGCAATCCAGTATATCTTTCACTTCCATTTTCCTCCCAAAGCTAATTTATCTACTGTCTCTATGGTCTAATCACAGCACACACATATGTAGCGTGGGCAGAAATGCCAAGCTGGCACACCATTTGGTGCTCTGATATGGCACAAATTTTATTTGGTAATTACACTTGTAGATAACAACTCTTTGGGGTACTCCATCTTGTTTTATAGTTGTGCTGTTTGCCACCAGAGTTGTTTACATTAATTTATAAATATCTAAAGTATGGGGAGGGGAAGAGCAGCAGGACCCTGAGGATTTCCCAACATATCTGATTAAGTTTCTGCCCAGAAGAGAGATTTGTTATGATGAAATATTTTTGGAAATTGCTTTGTTTACCTGATCCAAAAGATAATTTAAAGTGTATAACAAACAAAAAAGAAAAGCAAAGTCATAGCAACTTGACTGTAGAGGCTTAAGACAAACACAACAACAGATGTCAACATATGAATCCTCCATTTCTGGGGACTTGAAGCTTACAGAGAAAAGACTGGCTGCGTTGGGTTTGTCTAAGAAATGCCAGCATTTCTGAATCAATGTTTTAATGCAAAGTTATTTATATATTACTTTAGCCAAGATAATCCCACATTCATTCATCATTCTGTAATCCCAAGCATGCAATCACCTCAATGACTGAAACACAGAATCAAGCATTTTTTTTAATACAATCAATAATTAATTCTGGTTAATTAATTATTTCAAAACTTATATGGGATATCTGCGTTTAAAGAAAGGTTTATCTACTTTAGTAAAACTCTTTGATGGTTCTAAGAGACACTTTCACATGAGCTTGAAGACGAGACCAAAGTGAATATAAACTTGATTTGACAAGGCCGTCTGGAGTGAGTTGAGAAAACGCAGTTTTTTTCTTAAAGATGCATTTAAGGTCAGGGTGCTTTGTTTTTCATTAACGAGTTTGTTTGTTAATAAAATACAACAGTTACCTGTGCAACCTTCCTTTTCCCGACATTCTTAAAAATGCCTTAAATATGGAGTCAACTAAAACAAATGTAATTTTTTTTTTTAATCTAATCTTTAATACCAGTTGATGGCTTGCAACTCAACTCTTTTAAAATTCTAAATAAAAAAAACTGTACCTTTATTTTTCTTGTACAATGATGACTGATTATTTGTTTATTCTCTGAACTGGTGCAATAATCAAACACACAACTTTAATGCCGTTTCATTTTAAAGTTCCTTGTGATTCGACGCACTGCAACCGCCTGCAGCCCACTGCTAAGTTCCCGGCACGCGCCTCCTCTGTGCCGGCACTGAGAATAATGTTAGTGGCTGGTGACGATCAGTCCATCTCCATACATTAATCACCACCAATAGAAAGCCCTGACACAGCAGCTACAGTGGTGCCACTGCCCTGCCTAACAAAGCATAGAGCAAGGACACACGGCGCCAACAGCGGAAGCACGGAAACGAAGAAAGGGAGCGTGCGGGTGTGTTGAAGGGTATGGGAGAGCGTGAGAGCTACAGTTGGTGGGAAAATATGAAACTGTAGAAAGAAAACAATCACACTTTATGTCTCCCTCTGTGTCCTAACCTCTTTCAGTTTCCTCCGTCTTTCGCGGTCTTTCTTTTTCTCTTGTACTCTTGGTTTTTATTGTTATTACCATAGCAGCACCATTAGAGAGCTCTACGTTCTTCTCCAGTGGAGCAATAAATGAAGAGGGCCTCACTCCTTTTTCTTCCTCATCCTCTCTTTTTTCATCCAGTCATCAGGTCTTTGCTTCTCCCTTTTCTTACCTCCCAACACCTTCTTTTCCTCTGAGCTGCTTTCCCGTGATGTGCATCTTTCTTAATGTTTTCCTTAGTCTGTTAGTTTTTACATTACTTTGGTTTTACTCCTATTTTTGTCTAAATTTTTAATAATTTTGTTTTTCCCTTTTCTTGTTCGAGTTTGTTTCTTTTGTCTGCATCTCTCCAAAGTAATTATAAAGAGTAGAAGCAGCTCTGTTTTTGCTTGAATAATTAAAACTAAACACATCCCTGTTGCCCTTTTGTACAACATGTTTTCCTTACATTCAACTTTCTGGATGCAGCTAAATCAGACTCTAGCTCTTGATTTTTGTGGCTTAATTTCCTTATGGAAAATGTAAATGACTAACTATTGTTTATGGCCACAACTTCACATTTTTCTAATCTTTCCTCGATAATTTAATTTTGTGAGAAATTTAATTTTGGGTTTTAATTGGTTGTAAGCCATAACAGTCAAAATTAAGAGACATGTAAACTTGAAATATCACTCTCTCTGTAACAAAACCATTCTCTATATGTTCATAATTTAACTTTTTGCACTTACTTACTTAAGCAGATAAACTGACTGACGATGTAATTCATTGAGATTCACTGACTTTCAGTAACAAAAAAAGAAAATAACTACAAAACTGAAAGGAGTCCCAGGACTGAAAGTCAACATCCAAGCAGGAGTCATCAAAGTTTAAGAAAAAAAATGATGTGGCAGACATCATGCAGAGAGAAAACAATGTTACAGAGGGCACAAACACCAAAAGCTGTTCAATCTGTACCAGACCTGCCCTATCAAATACATTCCTTGGTATGAGACAAGACATGGACACAGCATGTAGACACTGTGTGAAAAAGAAAAAAGCACTGGGACGTAAACCAGGCATGAATAAAGTATATGGAGTAAAAGGTGAAAAAAGATAGGAAGACGTGAGGATGGTGGTCCAGGGAGAAGATGCCAACACAGTGTGGCAGTGAACAAGGAGACAGTAAAGGTGGTGGGAGCTGTGCAGAGCTGCAAGGTGAGGGAACGGACCAAAAACTCCCTGCAGGAAGTAAAACAAAGATTGAGCATATAAACCGCATTAAAGTTACCTTTTGAGGTTATGTAACATTAAAGGCGTTCATTACCTCTACCTTTTTTGTTTCTTTTTACCATTTCTTGGTTTCTGTTGCTTTTCCAGCCATGTCAAACTCCTCACAAACAGCTATTTTGTGTTTTTTTATTATGTGTAAAAGACCTGCAGTAGCTGGAGCTAGAAGGAAGAAGATGACGGCAGGCTGGAGAGGTGATAAAGCGAGTGATCTGTGGGTAATATTGGACTGTCCAGAAACAATGTTTTACTAAGTCCCTCTAGTGAAAGTAACAGTTTTTAGAGGCCGCTGAGGAATATTCTGTATGTGTTGGCAACTGCCTTCTGAAAACGCGCAAGCCTTCCAGACAGAATCTAAATAGCAGATACGGGTGGAGGGACGGGGGTAGGATTAACAAGTGTGTACCTGCTGCTGAAGACAACGACAGCGTGTTAACATTGCACTGACACATCAGGAAGACAGATTAATGTGAGGAGGGAGAGAAAAAGAGGGGATGCCAAGGTTAAGGTCACTGTATCAATGAGAAAAGTCAGGAAGACTGTGTGAACTGCAGTGTGCGTCTGTGTTTCCAGTCATACACACTTCTCTTCAGTGAGCGTGTCTTTGACTTGTCTTTCCCCTATGCACGGCCAAACATATGCTCTCTTTTCTCCTCAACGCTGTCCAGGTATGACACTATCAGTGGCCGCCTCTGCTCGTTTGTCTGTCTGCGTTCCTTTTCAGACACTCCATTCAGTTATTTTGAGTTCCTGGAAGGAAGTGGCACTTCTCACCTGACGACCCTGAGACATGGATTCATTACCGAGCCTGACGCCACCAGGAAGCTCTAAGTGTGTCTCTGTTGGAAGTCATCTGAGGGCAACCAGCTGTTTGGCGAAAGACTGGAAAACAAACAATATGCAACGTTTTTCAGTACAATTTGTAAAATTTTTTGTTTTGTTTTATTCAATTCTCTCCACCTACCTTGTTTAAAAAAAAAAATCCACCTGAGCAAAATTGATCTTTTAGAGCAAGTGGAAGTACTTTTTCAAGCAGCTGGAGGAATGGTTTAATCTTTTTTGATGGCAGATAGGACATGAATTGGCTAAAATATAATTTGTTTTCAGTGCAATGAATTTGTTTCTGCAAAAAAAAAAAAAAAAAAGAAGACGATCAGAAATCTTAACTCATCTAAGGAAGATCGGGTAACTTTTCTTTAAAAAATTTTTGGCTCTTCCTGTACCTTACGCCTAACCTTTGTACCTTTTTATTACCTCCCTTCTCTGTCTCCATTTCTCCTCCCCTTTCTCTCTCTCAGTCTCTAGCATCTCCTTCAGGGCCCCCAGTGAGAGCAGCTAAAATTAAGTGGTGCCACTTCTCAATGACACTTTAATGATAGCACCGCTGCTCAGCACAGAGAGAGGGAGACGGTAGAGGTATGAGCATCTGCTAAAGATAGGCCCCTCAGATTCAAACGCACACAGACAAGCGGACACACTGCCGTCCATCCAAACGTATGAGCCTCCCTTTGTCTCGCCTGCCACAGAGACCGTGGGGGACGCGTGGAGTCTAATTAAGGTCGTCTGTAGGGAGAGGATAGCTTGTGTATGTGTGTGCGTGTCATTCTGCCTTGGCGTCACCGTCACCTGCTTGGCACTGCCATTATGACTGGCAATTGAGAAAGGGGGAGATACAGATCGGTGGCCAACGGATGGCACAGCGGGATGTGCAGCAGTTTAGTTGTATGCTTCATCTCAGGAAGCTGTAATAATTGATAGTTAGCTTCTCATAATTTTGCTGAAAATTAGTTAGACTACGTAAACAGTCTATGATGGTGTGTGTAAGTTAGCGGTCCTTTCACAGCCTCTCAGAGTTAAAAACATGCTCTGCTGCTTTCAGCATTAAGGAAGTTGTTAGTCATTTAGGTCTTTTTAACATCAATATCTAGTCCTTAAAGTCTTTAGCAGAATTGCTCTCATTAACTGTATTTTAATGCTGTCAAATTCCCAACACAACTGCTCTCATCCACATATCGTTAAACCTTACTGTAAAATATGCCGGTGTGTGCACATCTCAACCATGCCGCACGCACAAAGAGCAGCCACGAAACTATTGTGTTGGAGGGAAAGTGTTTGCAAAAAATGACATGAGGAAGAAATGCTCTTGCTTCAGTTTTGTTGAATGAAAGAACATGGTTCAGTTCAGAGTGCCCAAAACAGTTAGATCCACTTTGATTGAATGCATTCATTCACAACGCTCTCTTGTAACATGAGACTGGAAAAACATGAGCTACAAAAAGTTTTCAACCCCTTGATTGCATACAGCTATTCAATACTTTTCATAGATGCTGTGCAGGTAAACAGAGGTCCTGAAGTACAGCCTTCAACAATTCTTCCAACCTTACCCTGAAAGAAACTCTCCTCTCTGTGCAGCAAATGTCCCACAGATTCAAAGGCTGTGTTTTATTAAAACTATTCTACAATACTTTGTGCATGTAATACATATCCATCCTCTCTCCATTGCTGGCATGTGCTGACCTACTAATTTTAGAATTCATTTTCATAAAGATATTTCTTTGTAAAGATGATAACTGGTAGTAAAAGAAATATATGTTTTTGTTCTGGTTTCATGAAACACTGCATCTTCTCAAGGACAAGTAAAAATTGTCTCCATACACATTCACGCAAGCACATGCTCATGCGCAAACACAAGCAGGTATGCACAGTGGAGGTAGTGTGTTGTGTTTTATGGCAGCTGCCTGAGAGAAACCTGTTCCATCGTGTTCAGAAGAAATCAAAAATAGAAAAGAGCCACCTTTAGTCTTCTGGGTCAGCTCAAACCAGCTTCTCCCAGGAGAACACACACACATGCACACACTGCTTCCAGTAATCTTTTTATTTAACTTTTTTATATTTAAAATACTGTTGTTAATTTAAACAGGCGACATGCAGAATTGTTAGATCACTCCACATAAAAGAAGGATTTAAAAAAAAGAAAACATGATCATATAACTGCCATTTATGTGAAGTATGTTTTCTTTTTTTCAGCTCATCTAATGAACATGCTAATAAATGAGAGTAAATTGATTTATGTGATTTGGTGCATTTTTTAAATTCTTCCGTCTTTGTACCAAAACTTATAACTGTGATATTAAAAGGGCTGTACCGTTTTAAAGTTCCACTTATGTTCTGTTACTGATATATAAACCACTAAGTAAGTAAAATTTTGAAGACTGTGGATGTGAATATGGCACTGATAATATGATGCACTATCAGCATATATTTTCCTAAACCCAAAATTATTCATATCCCTGCAAAATTTATAAATAACATAATCTTTTTCCTCTGACTGAAAGTAATAGGAGTGATCCTGCCAGATTCAGGCTGTGAAAGGGAGGATAAATGGCCAAAATATAAACAAAAACATAAGAAAGGGGTTTGGTTGCTGTAATGTTAAGAAATGTACAAATATTTTTGAGAAGTGTATAAAAATGTTCAACTTATCTTTTTCAATAAAAGATAAATACAAAATAATAAATTATTTTGTTTAAATTTATACTCCTTGTACATCATTATGTTTTTCTGTCACTTCTAGGATGAACATAAATATTTAGAGGAGGTATCAATAGTTTTTGGCTCAACTTTACATCCCAAACATTACATTAATGGAAAAGTTCAAATGGTGAGAGGATTGTAGGTTTTTACGAGTTCACAAGTCTATAACATGTTTGGACCTCATTTCAATTAAAATGTATCTTGACCCAAGATTGCAAACAGTAACACACCTGAAGATATTGGTTGAGGTTTTGTTAAAATAAGAATTGTTAGCTAATATCTATGACTATGTATATGTGTGATAGAAGTGGGAGAGCTCAGTCTGAAACGGGTCGTCTGTTCTCAAAGCAGAACATGAGTGTGTGTTAGTGCTCGTGTGTGTGTGCCGCAGCCGTGCGCTCTACTTTCTGAGAGCGCAAGGCGGAGGGAATGAAGCGGAGCGGTGTGTAATTAGGCCACGATTTGAACTCTCTTAGTTCCTCCCTGAGAGGGGTCGTGGGGTCATGCCAACTATTATAAATCGAGCTGGGTTATATATGCATTAATTTGTGTATGTATAGGTGTAGAAATATGTGCAATAGTGTGACCACGTGTGTGTATTCATCCGAGAGGTATAGGTGGAAAAGGGCAGGTCTTTGATGACCGGTAGAAAATCTACTGTTAAATATAGCTTTTCCAGGGCAGCCTGATGCCTCAGTGGTTTAAGGTCCTTGACTTTTCAGTTATACTCTAATTCAACTAAAATTACAATTTTTTTTACATCTTTTAAAGCTCGTCAGGTTTAATAATGTGGAACTCTTAAAAGAAAATGTGTCATAGATTTCCAAAAGCTGGGATGTTGGCAGACATTCACCTACAGTACAAGTGGAACGGAGAGGTTTAGTTGCAAGTGTTACAGAGGCAAAGTCAAAGATCAGACCTTAGTTGAGTTGATAATCTATGGCAAGGTTGATTTAAATTTGACTTTTGCACATTTTCTCACTGAGTTGGTCAAGGAAAACTCCAAAATGCAGTTCTATATTAGTCAACAGGATGAATACAAATTAATTAATACAAAGCATTATATTGGTTAAATATAAATTGGATACTATCACTTCTATAAGCAGTTTGTGTGAAAATAAGGCAGACATTTCAAAGTACATTTTTATTGACTTGGGCTTTAGTGTCTGCACCCAATCTATCAAAGTCCTTTTGTAACCTCCCCTGCACCCTCCTGCTAAAACACACTCAACCCATTAATGAACTGATTGCTAATTAAGACTTAAAAAAGCAAGGGAGTTGCTTCTTTTTAATAGATAGCACCGGTCATTTTCTGTTTCTGCTATTTTGCATTTTAATGTTTATTAATTCACTTTTATAGTTTTGTTAATTATAAAACCATCCTCCCCTGTTGAGGGCTCTAATAATTGAACGGAGCAATGAGTTCAGACTTTAGGAGATTTTCTGCAACAAGGCAACAGATGAATGTGCGAGATTAAAATGGCAACAAAGGCAAGAGGACAAAAAGTAAAAGACAAATGATCAAAGAACAAAGCAAAAACTGCAGGAAGTAGAGTTGATAATGATGTAATGCGTGGTCTAGATTCAAGTTGTAATTCTACACAAAGTTTTAGTCCATTGCAACAATTCAGCAGAATCATCGATATTATCAGAGTTTCAGTTGAGGAAAATTGTAAAATCTGTTCAACGTTTTAACGTTTGACATTTTCTCACAAAGACTTTTCCAGTGCATTACAGTAAGCCACTGGAAGCCATCAAACCAACAAAATAGTCTTCAAAGATTTATTAAACTTTGTCTCTTATGTAACAGCACAACTTTGACAGAATGAGTTCAGCATTCTGTACCCTGTTCGCGCGTCTTTGTCCGTAAAGGGGAGAACGGCAACTTCTGATTGGTTTGTTAAATGTGTCTGTGCCTTGTGGACGTGTATTTATGTGTGCATGCAACTGTGTGTGCAGATGGGCTAATTTAAATGTGAGTCTGTGCATTTGTGCTGTGGCCTTAAAGGTGCTGGGGCAGGGACATGCATGATGGATCGTGTAGGCCAGTTGATAGCGCCATTACTCACTGACACACACACACACACACACACACACACCTTCACACACTGAACACACCTGCCTGACACCTGTTCCCCATGGGGGTCTGTTTGCCCCCTGAGGCCATTGCCCTGGAGACCGGCATAGCCCAAAATTATTCTGCACACCAGCAAATACAACTAAAGTTTAAAAAGGAAAGAACATCCGACTGTTGTAGGACATTGTCTTCCTTTCTCTGCTCCCCTTACAGTTTCTACTGGCGCTTGTATTTTCTCTTTTTCTTTTATATTTGTATGATTCAGCTCTCTTATTTTTAACATGACATTAATTAATAACATAAATAACGAGATAAAATGTAGAAGCTTTTAGAACTGACACGCAAGTCTTTCCAAAGTGGTTGCTTTGTGACTTTCAGAAAGAATACGAGTTATAAAACACATCTAACTATTTAAATCTACCTTGCACTTTCTTTGCTTAACAAAGTTAATGAACAGTCTAAAAAAAGCTGGCAATCTGTTAAAGACCTTCCACCCACATCCCTAAACACTCATTATTGAGTAATGGCTAACCGAGAAACAAGGAGTCTATGTTTTTAGTTATTTGATTGATTGTCACAGTGTGTACAACATGCACTGTTTAAATGAAGCCCTCTAGACCACTGAGCTTGTGTGTGTGTGTGTGTTTAGATTTACCTTAAACCTTATTTTGCGACATTGTTGATTGTATGAAAGCCAGAACATATCCCTTGTTGACCTGTAGGAGAAGAAAGAAAAACTAAAAAGAAAATAAAAAATGACACAAATTGAGGTTCAGTGTCTAATTAGCATTAAATGGGGCACTTAATTGGCACCGAGGATGGCGAGAAAACACTCATATCTCACTTCATCTTCATTAGCAGGAAAAACTGATGGGATTTGCTTTATTGTGAGGCTGTATGCGTTTGTATTCACATCAGTAACCAGCGGGAAATAAAAATACTTTGACTAGGTCAAAAACATACAGTCCTGATACTCTTAATTCTTTTAGATGTTTTGAAACAAGTTCATCCTTTTTGTTGACCAGCTTTTAACACATTCCAGCAAAAGAGACAGAGTACACCCATGAACATACCATCTTTAATGCAAGGGCTGACCACTTACCCACCACACGTCCAACATGACGCATACAAACAGATCGCTGTACATGTGAGTGCTTACAACCAGAGTAATGGACTGACATAGAGATCCAGTTACAGAGCAAATTTAGTTTTTTGATGAGGAGTAACTAGCTACATTTTCTCAGTTACATTTTCTTGATTAACTTTTTGTAAAAATGTACCTCTTTAAATAGTTTCACGGCACTGTAATGTTTACTTTGACTTGAGCAAAATTTCTGGAATGACTATTCAACGAATGAAAGTAACACTTATTTTAACCAAAAGTGCAAAGGTGCACCAGACACACATCTCAGTTTATGTTAAAGTGAGACTTTTTGTTTTTACACTTTAATTTTTCTATTTTAAATCTGCAGAACCTTTTGTGCCATTTGGAAGGTAAGTGAAGATACAGTCAACAGCATGTTATAACTACAAACATGACTACATTATCAAATGTAAGTATTGGTTTTATCAATTTTATTTTAAAAAGTAAAAGGGGAAAAAAGGAAAAGTGTTTCTTTTGCTTGAATTTGTAATTTTGTAATGACACCACATGTATTGTGGCAATTTTCAAAAATGTCAGTGTTTAGTACTGAGCTCATAGACTTCTCTTCTGTTTTCTTGGCAACTCCACCGCAGTGTACTACCATGGGAAGCACATCTGTAGTCAGAGGAGGTGGCTAAAAATTCAGTTTTATTTTCACATAGAAATGGGGGTTTTGTGTTCCCTTACCATCTCTTTTAGGCATTCTATTAAAGAAAAAAATACTAGTGCATTTTTATGAGCTTATCAGCAATGCAAAGGTCCAGGTGAGGAGATTTTCCACATACATGTACTCTGCCAAAGAGTATGCAATCCTAAGCAATACTTTTACTTGGCACATCACTCAGAATGCATACGAGCGCAATCAGAAGGAATCATGCACAGCTACATACAGAATCATGGTACAGCCAATCAACGGCAAGAAAGATGAATGATGCTGCTGGATTGGGTGTTTTGCAAACGCCAGCCAATTGCAAGAATTTCTGTGAAAAATTCAGAGTTACGTTCCACAGAAAAATCTGCAAATAGGTGATTTCACAAATATTGAACTGCGAATAGAAAGGTGCACCCTGTATAGACAGTTAACCTAATATGCATAGTTTCAGAGTTTAAGAGGAGGGTGGAGTACCTGGAAAGAACTTGCACATGCAAACTCCACAAGTCAATGTGCTTGGTGTTATGATCCGTGTTTCTGTGCGTTTATTTTTGAGATTTTCTGTGTTCAGTCCTGTTTTCCTGTGAGTCTGTCTCTGCGTTTTCTCCGTTGATTGTTCCCAGGTGTTTCTCGTTCCCTTGATTACCCCGTGTGTATTTAAGTTCACCTGTTGTCTTTGTCTCTTGTCGGGTCCTTGTCTTACATATGTCAATTGTCTTACGTATGTCAATTGTCTTACGTTAGTCGTACTCACCAGTGGAACTGCCAAGTCCTGCTTTGTGCATGCTCTCGTTTAGTCCACTTTGTCAGTTGCTACCGGCGTTTAGCTGCGTGCTTATTTCCTGCCGTGCTGCCTGTCCTGGACTGTTCCGAGCTTAATCATCATTAAACCATCTCATTCACCATCTTACCTGGGTCTCGGCGTCCTCTCCTCACCACAACCACCACACCTTATGACACTTGGGGTTCAAAACCAAGACCTTTTGTGATGCGAAGCAACAGATCTAACAATTGCTCAGACATGGTTCAGTCTTCATCAACATGTATTGACAGTGCATTAAACAGATAAAAATTACATACGTGTTTATTATTAATTTGAAGACGAAAGGCTCCAACTGACCAGAAGGTCTGGGAGGCCATATTAACTCCCAGCCTTCCTTTAGATACACCCCAGACAAATCTACAACTCAGACAAAACAATCATTCTCACAATCATGTTTACCATTTTCAAACTTTCTCTGCTAAAAAAAAAAAAATTCTTCAATTTATGACTTGGTATGGATAAGTTGTCCCACTCTAAGATAAATGACTATGGAATACATTTAAACATGTGTAAAGTTATAATGAGAAATAGCTTCCATAAATCTCCAACAGACCTTCAGTCAGAACTGTGTGGACAGACAAATATTCAGCAGCAGTAAGACACACAGAAAGGGGCTAACCTGGTAGCTAATGTTATATAGAAGGACTCCCAGGGACTTCCTACAGCACACAGCAGATCACCTGGGGACGCTGTAGCCATATGTTTAAGCTTTGTCTCGTCCTACAAAACTCAGTCTGCCCTTCACGTGATTTGTCAAAGGGCTGTGCACAGTGACAGGTACAGGGTACAGCAGGGCCTCAGATACAGAAAACACACCAACTTACAGAGAGAGGTGCATGGAGGGAGAGCGGCCAGACGACAGGAGGTTGGTGGGTGGTTCAGGAGTGTGAGGGCGAAAGGAAAGGCAGCAGGAGGGTAAAAGAAAGGAGGTCTACGAGGGGCACGGAAAAGCGAAACACAATAGGGCCGGCCACAGAGACCAACTCTGAGGGCTGAAGTGTAGGGGGTGGTGAAATGGGTGGGCCGTGGGAGGTGTATCGAGGAATTCAGGAGGCAAGTAAGCACAGAGGAGGAAGGAGAAGGGAAGGAAGGAAGCAAGCGAAACACAAAAAGACCAGAGAGACATGAGAGATGAGATCAGGGGGAAAAGGTACGGGTTAAGAAGCACAGTGCCTCGGGGCTCTTTCTCCTCGCTTTCTCCACCTCCGCTCCCTCCCTCCGCTTGCTCTTCTCTTGTCCCGTCTACCTTCGCCTGCCCTCCCCCCCCACTCTCTCTCTGTCCTTCTGTGCAGGGGGGTGAGGCGCTGAACAGATTATGGCGTAATTAAGGCGCTAAAGCAGCACATTATCCACCTGGTGACTTATCCAGGGTGGATAGCACCACGACTAGGCTAATCAGCCTATGTGTATGTGTCTGTGTGAGTATCAGTGTGTATCTGTGTTTGCAGGTTTGTGTGTGTATGAAATTAGTAAATTATGTATTAGCATTTTTCGCTTGGCTGTGGATGTGTATTTGCTGTAATGTGCATGTGTGTTTTTGCATGTTAGTGCGCAGGAAGCAGCACTGAGGCCTTTTCCCCCTGATTAAGGCCTTTTAGAGGGATGTGTTAAAAGCATTAGCTGAGGACAGGAATGTAATTCGTCATGTTTAAAGGCTGAGAATTGAATCAAGGATTAGCAATGAGCTCACACACAGAGATACTCATCTAACTTCACCTCACCTCTTTTTCATTTTTTTTTAATCTACTTTCTTCCTGAATTTGGATGCATCGTGTTATTTTCTGGCTCTGCATCTTGTTGTCCAATCATCTTACAATCGTAAGCACATTTTTTGGTTAAATTAAAAAGAGTTGTACACACGTTCCAGAATGTCACCAAAGATCATGCAGAGAACTTGAAAGAGAGGTAGGTATTAACAGACTGGAAGAAGAACCAAGTGTACAGTAAAATACCTCAGAGAGCCATTTTATACCTTCAGACTTTATTAAAGATAATGGGTTTATATATGCCTCCCCAAGGCTGGTCAGTTCATTAGTTGTAGCTCTTAGGAACAATTACGCACACAACGAAGTCAAGACATTGATCTCCTTTCTGGCTCAATGTCCTGACTTCAGCAGCTCCTTCTGAGGATTATTAAATATAATTAAATAGGAAATAAATATGACAAACTTGAAAAAGCTGCAAATAAGTAGTAAAATATTTTCACTATAAATATAATTTCAAATTTTTATCAAATTAAGTATTTTTAGTTTTTACTTTAATTTTTTAATATGCTTTCTAAAATTTACTACACACCTAATAATAATAATAAATCTCGTAATTGCAAGTATAATTTAACATGTATATGTAGTAATAAAATTGCATTTTATTATTATAAAATGATCTTTAAAAGAACTATTGGTGTGCAAGAAGAGGTTTATTTTAAAATGCAATGTGAATTCTTTCTTTGTTCCTATATTTACTATCATGGAACGATGAGGAACATAGACAGAACTCCTTAAAGAAATATGAAAAACAGACTGCTGACATTGGAATGTCTTTGACAAGGGCGATGTCTTTATTTTCATCCTGTGCTGAGATGAACATGCAGAACAGTGAAGCGGTGAGTGCTAAAGAGCCACCAGTGGGTGTGTGTGTGTGTCCATATACTGCATGTGTGAGACTCCTTCAGGGTGTACAGAGGTGATGATGGTTAAGTCTAAGCCTCTCTTAATTGCATGCAAAATAAAGCAAATTATAATTATTGCTGACAAGAGCATAAACAAAGTTATCTGACTTGACATTATTTTAAAAAAAGAACATCTTTTTTTCTACTACGATGAACATCTTGTTTTTTTAATCCTTGAATAAAGGTTAAATGTTTAAATGCTCGGTTCTAGCCTTTCAAAGATTTTTTTTGGAAGAATTTTGTAAGCTCTATAAAGAAAAATGCAGCTGAGAAAAGTATGTAAGAAAAGTAAAATAAGACACTTTTTCTGTTTTACAAAATTTCAAAGTGTGAAGAGACATTTTCTCTCTCTATTGTTTGTGAACCGTTTCTTTAGCTGTAGTGTGCTTGAGCAAGATCCTGAAACCTGTGTGGCTCCCATGAGGCTCATTTCTTAATTAATCTCTACCTCTGACCTCACAGACGGCACCAATTGAAACAAGTTCCTGTAGGAATGAAAGATTAAAATGTAAAATTTCTTTTTAAGAGTAAACACTAATGTTTACTTTCTGTAGACATTAAAGAATAAAAATAGATGTGTGCCATTTTGTTGTTGCTATATCAGAAATGTAAATAGTATTTTAGAGAAATGTAAATAACATTAAAAAAATACACCAGAATAATTTCATTTCTGTCTTTTGTTCACAGGATGTGTGGAACGATGCAGGACAAATTGTAAAGCAGCTTCCTTTGTATCTCTGTGTATGTTAGCTGCTTCAAATATCGCAAACAATAAATGAGTTAAATGAAATAATTTCCTTTAAGCGTAGGGTACAACATGTGCATCTGCAACTCAACTGTACTCTCTGAAGGACATGATCCAGTGACCTGCAGCTGTAATCAGTAAATAATTGTTTAAAGAAAAAAATCCTCTACATTAAGAGCCAGTGTCATTTTTTATTTTTTTCAAAAACCAAATTCTTAGTTTTTAATGTTTTGGTTTTATTTCAACCTTCTAATTTTTATTTTTATTTTTATTTTCTGTGCAAGAGTTATGAGCAAAATAATAAATATACAAACTAAGATTGTTTATTTTGAATGTACTTGAATAAAACATGTAGTGATTAACAAAATTGATCTCATATTTTTTTTTTTTCATATTCAAATTTTATAGTGAAGATTTCTAATTGTGTGAACAAAAAAATGCAAGGCAGGGGTTGTGAACACGTCACTCGGTCACATCTGCTTTTCTATTTTTAAATTGGACTCCTACTCAGTGTTAGTGCCATACAATCATATAATTTACCCAAAAATATCTTAATTTCAAGTGTAGTTTTAAAATCAGTATTTCTGACATACTTTTGTGCTTTGCGATTAAAAAAAATAAATTTATGATTGCCAACTAACTTGCTTTCTATTCAGTTACTTGTGAAAAATTAAATCCAGAGTAAGACCTCAAATGTGGTGCAGTCTCAGAGCATGTCAAAGAATTTGTTTAGCAACTTGGTCCATGAAAGTGATTTACTTATTATAGTTATATGTATATATATATATATATATATATATATATATATATATATATATATATATATATATATATATATATATTATTGCCACATTTTTAAAAATTTATTTTTTTACACTTTAATTAAGATGATTCAAATGAAAATCAGCTTGTACCCGTTTAACCTTCTGAAATATGTGCATGTTTTGTGCATGTTTCACATTTTTAAAATGTGTAGAATAAGGATGTTTTTGGGTGCACTGCAGTATGCTATTGAGCTCGTTCCATTTAGTTAAAAGTTTTGGAGTGCTGAAGTAAGAGCTTCTAAATCTACTGGAGCCTGCGATCAGAACATTTGGGCGAATTTGTGAATTATGTGAGAGGCTGCATTTATCAGAAGCAAAATGTCGCACAGGGCCCATCTCTCTTTGTGATCTAGTGTGCTCCCTCTTGTTTATAACTTCACTTTATGCTTTGTTGTTCTGTGGCTATTCTGGTGCTGAATGTGCTGGATGACTCTGTCTCCCCAGCTCAAAGACAAAGAAGGACGGTCATTAGACTATTCTGTAACGTCAGGTACTGTAAACCTTCCTCTCTGCTCTTTCTTACACACATCGTTCCTGATCTATTTTTCTCTTTCTGCCTCTCACACAGGCGCACCAACACACACCCAGACACATGTGCATCGCCGCTCTTAGCCAGGTTCACCGTTCTGCTACAACTCAGGATGATTTTCTGGTATAGAGCGCCATCTACAGGTCTCACCTTCAACCTCAGTTGCTTTTCTTCTCTAGGTTTTCCAAAAGCATTTCCCCTCACTCGAGACAAACATTTTTAGACACAACAACATGCTCAAGGGGCTTATTCACTGTGTAATCACTGTGTTTCTTGATTGCTGTCAACATGTTTGAATCCAATATAAATGATTGCATGAGACTACAGCGAAACAGGAAACCTCTTACAGTCCGATTACAAAAAGGTTTCTAATAAATATGCAAGTAAACTAGGTTGTAAGGAAAATACAAATATTGTTTGATATGTAAACAGTGGTTGGCACTCATGATGTGAAGATGGAAATTTAGCTTGGAGTGTGAACTTTGAAATTGAAAAATCCTTTAAAAGCTTAAAATGTTCTGTTTGTAACTGTAGATATTTGATGTGCATGCTGCTCTGTGGTGGTGCATGAGTGAACGGAGCCATTGGCCTAAGTGCAACTGCTCTTATCTTTTCTTTTGTGTGCTCCTATAATAGCTTGTTATATTTGCTAAAGTGATGAACGAGTTAGCCCTTTCCATCCTTCATTTTGTGCGTGTGTGCATGTGCGTGGGGTCCAGCATTTTCAAAGTCATTGTTTCCCTGGAGAGGGGTCAGTGTACTGGTCAAAGATTTCTGCTGCCATGGTCACCTCCCAGCTTTCACCACTGACCAGAACGGAGGAGGGAGGGGAGATTTGTTAAAGGAGGTATTAAATAGCTGTAGAAAACTTTTGGTTGCCATTTCCTGGTAAAACACGGCATTTGACATTTTAGAAAATTACATCTAAATTGAATGTCCTTTTTTTCTCTCCAGTGCATTTAAAGTTTACAGAGTCTATGATGCCTTTAAAATTTAAAATAAGCCAAAAATGTATTTGGAAGAGCAGAAGTTTAAAAAATAATAAGATGAAGAACAGATTTCAGATGGTCACTGCACATTATTGTTAGAAGAAAAAGAAATCTTTGCACAAGGCCTTACTTTCCCCGTAACACACATGCACACACCGTACTGTACAGCCATTATTAAACAGTCTGTCAGGGGGGTTGAGAGTGTCGCCTCGCTCCTTCATTCGCTCACTGCCCCTAGAACAATTTCAATTTTAATAGCTTTTACTATGTATCTAAAGCACTGGAGACACCGAAAGAAAGGGCAACACACACACACACACACACACACACACGCACGCGCACAGACAGAGAACCAGTTCCCCTTGTTGAAAATAGAGCCATCAAAAATGAAGGCCGGCCCAGCACTGCCGACAGACACACAGACAAACCCCAGGAGCATCTTGTAATTATCCCTGTGGACGAGTTGCCTCTAGCAGGGCTCAGTTACCCATCCCAGGTCCCCCCACCCCCTCCACCACACCCTCCCATTCTATTATATCTCCATCCTGCCACTAACCCCTCCACTGCTAATTTCATCCCGGGGATTAGCCCCTACTTGCTTGTCTATCTCGTAATATTTCTGGAGGGTGGAATGGTGAAATATGGCCTTCTCTTGCTTATTATAGGACTTTCAGGGCTGGAATGGGCCATGTCTATAGTCTACCTCCCCTACTATTCTCCCTGTCCCTCCTTTTTCGTCCTTCTTTCCCCACTGAGACAGAAGAGAGTTTTTTTTTTTTTTTTTAAGCGGGTAGATGTGGACGCAGAGAAAGACCAGCCCTGCAAGCGTGGCTGCTGCAACTCAAGTTCTACTGGGATGTGACCGCACAGAAAGGTGAAAGTGAGCACAGCGCAGCACTCTGGTAGTACCTGCAGGGCAATGCAAGCTGTTTTCTTTTTGCATAAAAGAAAAGTAGGAACGGTGGGTAAAAAAAAGGAGAAAAGTGGCCAGAGGGGCAACATTCTGCATATCTACCATCCCGCCTTTTGTTAAGGTACGCCAGCCCTGAGTTCTGCTACACCTGCTTGTTTCTAAGCCTGATTATTGCCACATTTCTATGCATTTGGCAATTCAATAAAATAGATCTCTATCTGTGGTATAATCACTGGTGGCACACGGCCGGCCTCTTACACTTTTTAATATTAATGTTTAGCAGGTGCAATCTAGAGCTAATAAACCTAAGCATCCAAAAATATGTGTAGTTCAAGTAAAGCAATGCTTGTTTTGAACGGATATAAGTCAAATGGGACACGTGATAGAGAATATTTGGGAACAGCACCGGTGGTTACTCAAGAGCCCGGCATGGTCGGCAGCATCTAGCACAAGTTAACAGGTTCGTAGGAGGAGGAAATCAGGATTGACAAGCTGCAACACCTTATTTTATTTTCCATGGTATGGTTTATTGATTTGGTTCAACAATAGTAAAGTGGCTGCCTACATGTGCCAGGGGGCCATATTGGTTTTTGAAGTCAAGGTTGGTTATAAACCGTCATCTGTCCCTCTTGAAATTATAACATCCAGGGCTTTTCCTGTTTATTTTTCTAACCTTAAATTGTATTTATTTTCTGTTACATACATACATTCCTTGTTTGTGACAAAATCCAACTTATTGGAAAAGCTCAACTCATTTTAGTGCTGTTTTAATGTGTCTTGACATTATAGAGGTCCTTGAGGTTGTACTTGACTGTGACTTTTGGCCAGGAGGCAATTTGATTGAACTGGAAATAAACAAAACATAAATTTACGTTCAGTCAGAATGCAAATCTAAAGGTGCTAGCCAGAAACTGGAGCTAAACTCCTGTCTGACATAGACAAATCGCAGCAAAACTTGCAAGTAATTGTTCATTCCACAAGTCACAGAGATGCAAAGTGGTGTAAAATAGCTTTGTAAAGGAATAGTGTGTAATTCTTTGGCCCCTCTGACTAGCATCTTACTCACTAATGGGATTTCTCTCCCTGATTCAGATTGTCTGGCCGATTTTTAACAGGGCCATTCAGCAAAGGAGAAGTTTTAGAATTGTAGTCTGTCTGTAGTTTAGCAACGGCAGAAAGTGTACAAACCTGTTCAGACCATGTTTTCTACACTTCCAAATATTAAATTAAGATTAACAGCCGCCTCATTCAGACTGGCACTTCTCTCTTCGCAGTGGAGGGTGGTTGTTTACAGTGCAAGCAGTTTCCAGAAAGCTTCTGTAGCGTCGAAATGGTGCATTACACACGTCATGGACAAATGTTTGAAATTTGTTAAAATTGAAAACTTCAACAGAGTCCACGCCTCCAGGAAGCAATAATTTCTCAATAGCCGAGAGCCCAGACCCTCTGTGTGAAGCAAATAACGTAGGACAAGGGGCTAGTTTTTACCAGGCTAGTGCAAAGAAACGCACACTGCAGATAAGATACTGACTGCTCCTAAACTCTCCACAAATCCCTTCTTAAAAAGGTAAAGTAATTCATTAAAATTAATCAAAATGATCACCATGGTAAAAACATTCATTTATCTTGATGTTTCAGTTGGAACTTTGAGTTGTGTATTAAAATGAATATTTCCAAAATAAATGTCTATGTGACCTGTCAGTAAGCTTAAAGTAAAACAAAAAGTCAGCCATAAGCAGAATTGCTTTTCACGAATGTGGCCATGTGCATGCAAAGTCACCTTCTGTATGTGTGCACTTAGATGCACACAGGGCAGCTATGGGTGTTCATACATATATAACACTATGCTGCCTGTGAGTCTATCAGGAAGCATCTGCAGGCATGTGTGTCTGATCATACAGTGAATGACCTATAGCCCTCTGTCTCTCACACACTCCTCTCCATCACTCCAGCCTCTCATTACAGCTACAGAAGCCCAGCCTGTCACGTAATTAAAGGCAAAGTTATAAATGACCAGCAGGCCAAAAGCCATATTTCACAGGTGGCCGTGTATTTATTTATAATTTTTCACCTTTCAATGTGTTTCTTATGCAAATGAGAGCCAGGACACTTTTCAATTAACTTTGGGGGCCAGTCCCTCTAAGTACCACAGGACCTTGTTATTGAAAATAAAGTATTTTTTTGTTATCAGGCATAAATTATTGCTGTCTGTGACAAAGGAATTACAGGATATAATGTATGGACCTGTTTTTGGTACTGCCAGAGGTGGCGGGTGTAATTCTCATCTGTTGAAAACTTGGTGATTGCTTTTCTATGAAACCACTTTTATTACATTCTCAATACTATATGATGTCCACCCCCCAGGCTTTTTTTTTTTTTTGGTTTTCCTTTACTTTGGTATTCTCACTTTCTATTACATGCACAACACTTCCATTTGCAGTACACTGCATAGCAATTTAAAAGTATATTAAATGAGCAGTTGGAAAGCAGGCGGTTAGGTACGGTTCTTTTATGGTGGCACCCTCACAGCGCCCCTTTCTCTCTCATTTTCTCCTTAATTGACCAACTGAGGAGAAAAAGCAGAGCAACCCTGTTCCACTATCATATCGGGGAGAATTATTTAGAGAGCAGAGGACTCGACAAAGCTGGCTGTCCACTGGAACAAGGAAGGGAAGAAAAAAAAAAGTTTAGAGGAGAAAGTTAAAAGGAAGATAATGGCTGTTAACAGGGGAAAGAACATGTGTTCCCCCTGATCTCCTGTCCCATCAGCAGCCCCGCACAGTGTGAGATGTGGAGGATATGCTTTGAGGTATGTGTGCGTTACATTTGTTACCCAGAGTGTGCATCACATGTTGAGGTGTGTGTGCAGCGGTGCCCTCTCCATGGCGCGTAAAAAACGTCCATTAATTGAATCCCCCCCTAATTTCCCGTCAGCCTGGCCTTGCAGAGCGAGACGCCTGCCTGCCTGCCTGCCAGCCGAACAACGCCACACTTCAGGTATGGTGGATAATGGAGGATGACATTTCTGTCCCAACATGCCTGGGGGCAGCATGTGATACATGGCTTCCTCTATGAAGGTTAAACTCAGCTAACCTGCCTTTGGCGTTTCATTATCCACTTGTTAAATACTCTTTTGGTAATAAAATGATTAAAAATTTTATTGCTTCTCTCAAATGAGGCCTCTTTTCAAAGGGCCCTAACGACTTTAGAGGTGGATATGAGTATGTGCGTGTTTGTGTGTGTGGGAGCAAGGTGCGTGTGCAGGCATGTGTCTGTCTGTGTGTCGAGTGTGTGTGTCCAGACAAGTGCATCTTTAGTTACGTACGACTAGTGTGTAAAAACCTAATGAGAGTGATATGCTTTAAAGCGAAACCACCATTATTCTCAGCCAAACGACCTGGCCCGTCATTATGCTTAAAGTAGCAATACCTTTTCCTCTGCCAGGGCACATTCAAATAGACATGTTTTACATACACCTCAGTCTGGGTCTTGAAATGATGTGAGGTATTTATACTAAAATGAATGGGCCGGACTATTTTTACATCACAAGTTAAGCACCGTGGCTATAGCAACGGGACATAAAATATTATATTCAAGCCATTAACAGGACCTACAAGCCTTGCCTAGGCCAATATGTCTCCACTGTGGCTTAGAAAATCACCATATTCAATGTCATTTGCCTGTAAAATTAGCAGTAAAGAGGCTTGAGAAACTAATCTCGAATCTTAATTTGTGTCTGTTTTAGGCTCTGAGTCACAGAACAAGAATTGGTCAAGGAAAGTCTTGCTTTACGGCCGCACACGATGTGTTTTTCTTTCAGTTTAGTGATAGTAAAATAGGACAAAATTATTTATAATTAAAAAAAGTAATGTCTGAAAAAAAAATCTGCAATCTTTTACTGTTATATTTTTTGAAAATGAAAATGTCAAAGCTGACGTTCTGTTTTTGTTGTTCTGTTTCTGTTGGGCATATGTGGTTTATGTTTGGGGATTTCTTAGATTAGCTCACCTCCCTGTTGGGTCTTTGAGTCCCAATCAGTTTTGTTAGGGTTCATTGTTGTCCTGCTGCTGCTCCCCCCAAAACCCCAACCCCCAGAATCTACACGCACATACTCATACACTCACACACAGTCGCTCACTTAATAAATGGCTGGGTCCCCCTCCCTCGGGCCAGGGGAGTTGGTGCTGGCCGGTTCATCTGATATATCATGGCAGCCCGCTCCTCTCTGCTCCACTGGACCCTGTCCAACACCTGTTCTCCCATCAGGGGATGTTGTGTTGGCGTGGCATGGCTGTGCCACTGTACAGATTGGCACTGCCCAGTTGGGACAGCAGAAAGGATGAAGTATGGGATTCCCAGTGACAAAATGTAAGCTGTAATTAGGAGGGGGACTGGAGTCAGAAATGGTTAGGCCTTGTGTAAATAATCAAAGGTTTTTAATCTGAAATATTAGTAGTATCATTTTGTCTTACATCATGTAATTTCCTTTTTTGTGGTTGCACCAAACGTAACACCTGCAGTTAATGCATTGAGTATTATCTTATTCAAGTCTCCCTTTGTGCTTTCAGGTAAATGGCATTTACATTTCTTTTAACAATTTCTTGTTTAATTATCGTATATTTGTAAATATTTTATCCCGTTTTACAGTTAAAGTGGCCTTCAGGAGAATCTGAAACTTTTCACATCTTATTATATTATAATAAGGTGATAAAATGAGCTAAATGCTGGGTACAAATTACCCAGCATTTAGCTCCAACCATCTTTCCATCTACTTTGACCAACTTCCTGTCCATGCAGATGAATCACATCCCCACAGTATAATGCTGCCACTACCATGTTTTAAAGTGGGGATGATGCTTTCAGGGTGAAGTCTAGTGTGACTATACCAACGCTCAAAAATGTTCAGTTGTGATCTAATCTGAACAAAACACTTTCTTTCAATCTTTGCTATTTTGGCAACATCTTTTTTGGTAAAATTTGAATATGAATATAGAAAATATATATAAAAGACAGCCCTCATGTTGCTTGTGAAAAGCAGAGATTCTACATTTTCTTAACCTGGCTGTTAAATTGATACCAAATTAAAAAAGTCCAAGAAATAATCTGAAGAGTAAAACTGAAACTCATTTATGTTTCAGCTGAAAATCTGTATATGCTGAGATTGAAAAACATTAATTATTTCATACTGAAAAAGGTGTCTTGTATGTGGAACATACATTTACATTAAATGAATATTTGGTATGTACAAAATAGATGTTGTGTATCCATCACAATGAAGTACTTTGATAATTAAACCAATCATACCTTCAATGTGTGTAGTATGGCATTAAAATTAACTCACTTGTTGGTTTGCATAGGGTGCAGGAACGCTTAGTACATGGGGGTCTTTGAGCTTGTGGAAGCTGTTCTGATTACAAATAGAAAACTGTTCACTGATCTGATAACCCGACATCTTAAAAGAAATCATCCGCATGAGAGACATGCGGCTTTCTTGTTTCCGGTTTGAGTTGCCACGTCAGCTAGAAAAGACAAAGTTGTATTTCTAACACAAATAAAGCCATACTATGCACATTGTCTTCCAAACATAATGAGCTTTTAAGTTTTCATGGATTGCCAAGCGATAATGAATTAAGAAGACTGTGGCTTGTAAATTCATTGCTACCAGTTAAAGCTAACGCCACACAGCAAAGTTTGCAGCCTTCACTTAACTCCGGATCAGCTTATTCAGCCTAAACCTACCAGGGGCAGGTAAATGGTAAATAAAGGAGCTGTCCCTGAGTTATTTCCATGGAACCACTTCTCTATTCAGCCTGAAATAGCGAGTGTATGGGAACAAATAAGCAGACCAGATCCAGACAGCCGAGCAGCTGATCCGCCTGTACATACTGCTGTAAACACCATCCTGCTTCACAAGAAGCATGCAAAAGTAATAAAACAAAATAACTCGGATACCTTAGGGAACATGGCCATGTTTTTCTAAAAGCAACAACTTTGACGCTGAACAGCCAGCTGAACTATTACTCTGATGTTAGTGCTGCCCTACATTTTAGCTATGGAGCCTGTTGTGCTTCCTCATGCTAAGGAAGCAAAAAGCCCCAACCGTTATTTGGTCTCTGACACTAACGACAATAAAAAACATATAATACTTGAAAATAAGTACAAAATAAAATAAAAACATTGTCTGTTAGAATGGATTAAAATGTTTAGATACTTAAATAGCACATTTTTACAAGAAAACTGTCCGAGAATATTGTCTACTAGCATAAGCTAAAGTTAATGTTAGCCACAAAGTTTAAAGTAAAACTCACCTTCGTATCTGTGAATGTATAACGAGGCATGCATCTTAAAACCTTTCTCCAGCTTACTTGTTGGGGCTTTGGATCGATGTACATCATAATTTGTTACCTTGGCCAAGCCCTGCAAGCACCAAGTGTAAAATGCCATTGTCAATAGACAGGAAACGACCGAGCCGCTTTTCCCCGAACATGGAAGCTGACGTGCAAAGACCCCATTAGTCCAAGTAGTCATAAAAGATTACTTCTGTTTATTATTAGATGACTGTTAACAAGTCAGCGTCTGCTAATTCTCCTTAATTCTACCCTAATCTGTAAAAAACCCATTTTTGCAATTTCTGTGGAAAAATGTGAGTTTGTCTTACCACTGAGCAGAAATTATCCCCAAGTATTTTGTCAAGGTGTTTACTTCTTTAATTCCCTTGCTCTCGCTGTAAGGCAGTCTTCTGTCCAGTAGAGAGCGACAGACATCTTTTGGACGTCTGACGTTTTATGAGTCGGTTTAATCTCCGAAAGAGTTTTTGTTCCAAGATTTCTATCTATAGGACACTAGGATCATTAGCGCTTTTGGCATTTGATATCATACTTATTGGTAAAAGTAGTTTAATAAAAACCTCTCTCTTTGAAGGGAAAGATTTTAGTCAGAACTTGTAAGTTGATAAAGAATAAAGAGCAAGTAACCCATTTGTTGCTGATTTTCTAAGTTTATGCTGTTGCTGGCACTTTTTAATTTTGACTAATGTGATGGGAGTGGTACAGTTCCAATGTGCGTTTGAGTAATTTCCACGGAAAATGTCAGCAGGACACAGAAAGTTTTGCTTTTAGTTTTTTTTCTTTAAGATGGATAGGTTAAAAGAAAAAGAAGAAAAGTTGCTTAAATACAGTTTTAACCCTTACTTTTAATTGCGCCATGACATGATTACGTTTAATACCGTAGTATAAGAGTAACACCAATAAAACCTATATTATAGGGTTCACAAATTTACCAAAGATTGTTTAATCTGTTGTGTTTTTGTTATTTAATTTGTTTTTCATTTACCGTTCGCGATGGCATCTACTTATTGTCCTGCGTCATTATTTCATGGCTTGACTTTTTTTAGACAGCTTTTTTAGCACACAAACTGAGTACTCTGAGACTGACCACAACACAGTTCCGGAGGAAAGGGGAGGGTCCTCGCGCGGATCAGAGGTGATGACACGCGCGACACCAAAGCCAGTCCAGCTGCAGGTCTCGCGCCGGTGACATGGTGACAGCACGCGGGATCAATCTACTCGCTTTGTGAGAAAAGTAGTTGTAGTAAAATAGGTTTTCGGATTCTGGCGCTGGAGTGTAGAGGTAAGTCCACCCTGCATCTTGTGTCTGTTTGGCTTTAATTATTACAGGAGCGAGCTGGCTTCCAAATGGTAAAAAATAAAACTATCACTTAGCAAACTCAGTTGTTGTTGACGTTTAATAACAAATCGTTACTCCTATGTTGTACTTTGGATTACCACACGGTTTCTTTACCTTTTAACATTTTAGTCATTTATTTTTATCTCATTTCAAAATCTCGTACTGATATGTTTTAACAACAGCTTTGTGAAGTTGCATACAACTCTAAAGTTAAATATGAATTAATTAAGACTTTGATTTTACTCCACCTTTGTTTTTGTTTTTTTTTAAAACAAGATATGAATAATTGGATTATTATGGAATAATTATCTACTTTTATCTGCATTTAAACGAATATTTAATGTCTTTAATTATTTTATTTCCCATGTTAAATGCACAAGACTTTTAATAAGTTATTCCTTTAGTTACAGAGAGACTGTATTCATTGTCATCGAATAAGCTTTAAAAAGTTTTAATAATTTATTTGTGATATATCTTTTCAATACAACTATATAAAGTTTATGTACTTAAGTTGATGCAAACTTGTTTTTATTAACATTTTGCACATCTGCCTGTTTTTTTTTTTTGTTTTTTTCAAAGAATGGTGATGGTACAAAGTGATTTAAATGTTTAAAGGCATTCTGCACCATAAAAGTATAAAGCCAAACCAAAGCACATATGAAGCCAGATGTTCATGCATCTAGACAATACAAGTATCCCTCAAGTTATGTAAGCAGAACAGAGCAGAAGAAACAAATTCTGCTCAAGGACATTCTCTGAGATAGCAAAGCGACAGGCAGTGCAGCCACCAAAGTTTCAGACAGGAGCAGATTTATTGTGTAAAGTATAGACTGTTATCTGCTGACATTGTAAATCATTTTCCTGTTCATGCAGGTATATAGAGCATTTGAGTGGGAGAAACGTGTAGGGATTTAGTGATCGAAGTACTTTTATAGATATTGGTGATTTGCTGGCTATTACAAAGAGTGAATCAGTGCATGAATGCATACATGCCTATGGAGATGCCTGACCAGTTGGCTAATTGGTCATCCATGCAGTGTGTTTTGAGCAAACTGTGAATGGAAGTGTTTGCTGTGGGTCACTGCCTGGAGATGCTCCCATTTGAATATCCACTTCAGATGCTGCACATCCTGTCGGTGTCAGAGTATATGTAAAACCAGATTTTTTTTTCACTGTTTAAATTCTGCAACCCAGGACAGAAATAGATGCCGGATGATCCTCAGCTACATTATCTTATCTGTTTCGAATACAAAGGTACCCAAACACACAGACACACACAGTAAAAAGAGTCTCCCAATCTGTGAAGAATTATCCCCACTGACCTTCCCCTCAATGACCTCATTTGACATAAAATTAAGTGAATACTTGGTGTTCCTATACCATATGAACAACATATTTATTAGGCACAAACTAGCTCTGTGCAGTTTCTGGTAATAGTTTAACTGCATAAATCTTGTCCACTATTATCTCCTCAGCTGTATACTGGGAATGTGAGTAAGTGGAGACCCCACGTGTCGAAGTGAACAGAAAGAAATACAAGTCTTGGTATTGCTGCATGTTTTTTTATGTGTTTGTGTGTGTGTGTGCGTGTGTGTGTCTGTGTGACTGGTATGTGGGCTGGGCTGAGAGAGAAAAAAGCCAGGGGTCTTTATTTGACCTCTCCCACCATGACCCTTCACCCCTCCCTAAGACAAGCCTTTTGTGTCCGCTTAGCTAGAGACCCTGGGAGAGCGTGTCTGGGGTGGGAGGTGGGGAGTCCCTGTGTTTGTGCATGCATGTGCGTGCGTGCGTGTATGTGTGTGTGTTTGTGTGCACTTGTGCAAGAAGTATAGGCCACATCAAAGCTTTACTTAAACATTGTTATCTCGGCTCACCTTTGACCTTGTGGTCATGAGACATCCCTCAAACTAATTCAGCCATGCCCTCACGGCACAGATGATATATGTGTGTTTACATATGTTAGCCGACTTTTGCAACAATGTAAATATAGCTCTAATTGCAAAACGCTTAAAAACATCTTTGCAGTGTGGTAGCCAGGATTTTTGTTTTAAAATTCATCTGATATTGTAGTTGACACTGAGCTTTGGTGTAAACTACACAATGCTATTAAATATGTTTTTCTTCAAAGTGAGTTCAAATTATACATTTATAAAATTATACACATATAATACTCCCAGTTCAATATGTAAATAAAGAATATTCCTTAAAAAAATCAGTTAAAGTATTAGTTTCTAAGTAAAAATGTATTTGATTGGTGATATAGTGTTTGGATTTCTTTTTAAAGGATCGTAACTGCAACTGTGTGTGTGCGAAAATGTAGTAATGGGAATAGGGTTCAAGGGGTCATAAAACACCACAATAGTGTCTCTCTCCCTAGGGTGAAAAAGAGGCCGAAGGGGGAAAAAAAGTAGAGGTGGAGATAAAAGGATCTCCCACTTCCATGTCAAGGAAAGAGGAAAGAAGGGGGAGGTGGGAGGAGAAAAGATCAACAAAGCAGCCTTAAAAGTTTTACTTACGGCTTATTGCTGTCATCTCTTCTGCATGCATATAGCCATAAAGTTTTCTGCAATAAATACTGAATCCATGACAGAGCAAGAGCACAAGTTGAAACATAGATGAAAGATGCAACTTCAGAATAAATTGTAATCCTTCCTGAAGGTTCCTTTGTGCCAAATTAATTGAAATATTCACAAGAAGAATTGTATGCGATATTATGCATTATTGTTATTATTATTGATATTAGTTCCTTTGTTATTTTTATAGATTTTTTACCAAAGAAGATTAAATTGTGTTTTACACCTGCAGTAAGAAAAGATTTGACTGTAAGCTCAGGGTTTTAGGCTTCCCTCCAATTCAACTTACCTCCCAGCCCCCTCCCCTTCAGTCTGAGGTCGTAAAACGATCAGCATCCTCTTTGGTAGAAGGTGTGATTACTTCCTGTCAGCACTGGCTGTGTGGTGGTGACCGGGCTTTTTGTCTCCCGATCACTTCGTCTTTCTGCAAGGTGGTGCAAGGCCCTAAAAGTCTGCGCTGCTCCTTTCAAAATGTGGGAGCAGGAGGTGGTCAGGAATGTGTCACTGCAACCATCTTCAGCCTAAATGTGTGAGGTGAATGTAAAGCTGGAAGTCTCGCAACAGTTGACCCAATAACATGTTAACGTTGAAAATGATTGTAGGACATCTGCTACTGATGTTGTATTCTTGACAGTTTTTTGCAAAGTATATGAAGATTGTGTTGGAATAAATAACAATTAGAGATTCACTAATCTGATGCTGATTTCTTCATTTCTTAGAGGTGGGACCTTACTTGACTTTTTGGTAGTATGACAGAAGTATAAAAAGTTGCTACAGGCTCTCTTAGTAGTTTTGAATCCACCAAAAACAGATTTTGGAATTACACGATTTTGGATTTTGCCCTTTTATAAATCTTAACTGCAAAAACTGCATCAAATTTCAGATTCTTTGTTTTATCTTTGGTGATAAATTTTCTTGAGTGTATAATCTTCCAATCACCAACCAGAGCAAATTAAGATCGATTATTAAGGCTGATTGTTGATCATACAGACCTAAAATATTTTAATCCCCTCCTGCAGATGTAGCTTTAAAGCTCAGGTGTCAAACTCCAGTCCTGGAGGTCCACTGCCCTGCAACTTTTAGATGTGCCTCTGCTGCACCACAACTTATTAGAATAATTAGGTCATTAGCAAGGCTCTACACATGAAGGAGGTAATTAAACCATTTCATTCCAGTGTTTTGTAACTGTGGCACATCTAAAAACTGCAGGACAAAAACTGCAGGCCCCTGATGACTGGAGTTTGACACTCCTGCTTTAAAGTAAGCTTTTATTTTTATAGCCATTTTTAAAAAATTGAAAGTAATATTAATGGTCTGGACTTAAATATTAGGAAATGGCAAGGTGGTTTTCCGGCCTCTAAGGCTTGGGAACTCATTACTAAAGACCAATCATCAAAATAACAGTGGAAAATCTGATCAGCAACTATAAGAGCAGTTATTGCTGTAATGGCCTGGACGCGCTTTCCACACATTATAAGGTAGTGTATATTTATTTTTTAAATGCAATTTTTTATATCTTGTACATTTTTAATGACACTCCTTTTACATTGCTTTATTGTGTTTTAAAATGTTTCTCCCTCATTTCCTATCAGAAACAAACATAGTCATTAAATAAAAATAATTGGTCTCTATATGAATCTGTCTAGGTGCGGATTTTTGTCTGGTGTGTTTCTGTGATAAATGTTGACACCTAGAAGATTGATCAAGAGGGCTCATAAAACATCTTGCATTGTGAATCTAGATGTTTGGTTTTTATTGTTTGTTTGTCCTATAATACAGAATATGGTTTTGCAAAGCAACGCGTCATTGTAGGACATTGCTAGATGCAGCTTCTTATTGAAAACATGCTATGAGTGTTTTTAACTGTGTGTGATGTCTTTGCAGTAAACTAACCCTCAGGTTGCTCCCCGGCTAATTAATGTTATGCGTGTAGGCAGGTTTTTAAGTCAGTTGTGTGAGTTTGTCAGCCAGCTTGGGAGCTGCCAGAGTTTAATGCAGAGGGATTAGGTTCATGCTCAGTCAGGTTTTATTCTTTCAGTTAACGACTACAACATGCTTGTCCTCTTAAAAATCTGAGTTTGTTACGTTTATTTGCGTAAATGATTTGTTTAAGATTAGCGCTGAACTACACCATGGAGAGAAGGGAGAAGGAGTTAGAGAAATACTCTTGGAGAGAAAGTAGAAAAACAGAGGGAGGGAGTTGCGTCTAGGTCAGGGTGTTCTGACTCTGTCAGCGCAGCTGATTTTATATTATGCTCTTTGGTAAAACGCCATGCACCCGCAGCCACATTTTAAGCCTCTGTGGATCTGTGTGTCAGTGAGAGCAGATGTGCTTCTGATGTTAAATTACTTTGCACAAGTGTGGATGTGCCTGCGAGTCTGCTCACATAACTAAGCAAAGACTTTTTTTAATGGACGCCAGAGAGATTTTAAAATATGATTATTTCAATTTTTTACAATCATTAAACACATCAGAGTTTGTGTCATTTCCTTCACTGAGAAAACACTTCTAAATCAAAAATGACCAAAGCTACATCCGTGTTTGGTTCGCCTTCAGGTTTTGCGATCACTTTAGAGCAAACAAAAACAACCAAAAGACTTTTCAGTTCAGTATGGGGTTCCTGTGTGTGCTTCCAGGGCGCTGATGGGGAACTCTTATGCAGGCCAGCTGCGGTCCGCACGCTTCGAGGAGGTCCTCCACAACTCCATCGAGGCATCCCTGAGGTCAAACACTGTGGTGCCTCGGCCCGTCTTCTCACAGCTGTATCTTGAGACGGAGCAGCTGTTTATGCAGGATGGTGGGTTGAAGAAATATGCAGGTGAAGCAACAGCGAGTCCAGGTTTAGGATGTCCACCATCTTTAGTCTTAAGTTTGAAACACTTGTTTTGATCATCATTTAAATTATGACTGTGACGTGTCAATTTGCCCTGAAATAAAGCAATGTTTTCATATTCTAACTAGGTCGAACATTCAATGATGACGAAGAGGATGAAGATGGCTCTGAATCCAACAGCCCACCGATACCCTATCAGATGAAACCTCCACCTGAGGGATGCTGCACCACAGATGGCATGTACAAGTTTATATATGTGGTGACAAAAATACAGAACAGTGCTTTTTCAGCAGTTTGTGACAGAAGTATTTTTAATCAGTTGTGGTCAAAGTGTGTTGCATGGGGATTTTATTTTAAAATGTCAGTGTTGGCAATTAATGGGACACAATAATGGGGAGAAAGATTTTAAAAAGTGATCCAAAAATTGATCCACAGCAATAAAAAAGACTCATTTCCAGTTTTCAAAGACGCATGCTGTCAGGGTGGTACAACCAGATATTAATTTTTCCATAGATCCAGACTGGTTTGTAAACCTTTGTTCTTGATAAATGAAGTCCAAATTTGAAAAGTTTCCTGATCATAAAATAGGTTGGTGATCTCAAACATATAGACAAATAAACAAAAACAAAAGAAATGTGTAAGTGGACAAATAATTGATAAAATAATAGAAAATAATAGAATATATTGTGTTGTTTAAAATGACTAATCTCATGGATATACTTGAATATTTAGTGAAAACATTTCTTTCCTTGTCCTCCTAACAGGCTTCTGTCAGGCTGGCAAAGATCTGCGTTTGTCCTCGCTTGCGTCAGAGAACTTGGATGTTCCTCCGGGGTTCATGCCAGTTGGGGTAAAATCCCCCTCCCTCCCTGACAACCTGCTGGTTTGCGCTGTGGACCGACGCTTCCTGCCAGATGAACGGGGTCGAAACGCCCTGCTTGGTAAGACAGAAGACTTTCTCAGGGCAATGTGACATGATTTTCTGTTGAAAAGATTAGAAGTTGTAAGTAAAGTTCAGTCCAAAAATCTTTTTTTTTTTTTTTTCTGTTTTGTTTTTTTTTGCGTCAGAGTCCATTGGTGATCTTATCCACATAATCATTATACATAATGTGATCCGTTTGCTCAATCCTCTTCCAGGTTTCTCGGGAAACTGCTTGGGTTGTGGAGAGAAAGGTTTCCGTTACTTCACAGAGTTTTCCAACCACATTAACCTGAAGCTCAGCACCCAGCCCAAGAAACAGAAGCACTTGAAGTACCATCTCTACCGCAACAACCAGGGCATGCTGGTCAAGGGTACTCCCATTTGCTGGAGGGGAAATGGTAAAAGATGGAGCTACTGCTTTTACAAGAAATCTAGATCTGTTTTTGGTTTTTTTTTACGTTCCACTTGAAGAATTGTACAGTTTCACATCAAGAGCGTTGTTAACCGTTCAGACTGTGTAATTTATTTAATCAAACATACGTAGGAGTGATACTAGTTTTCTTGATGATGTTGCTTCATCATATTGAATGTAAAAGATGGCAAATCACAAAAGTAAAGCAATGAGATTTTAACCACTGACAGTTGTTATTTAGCTGCATTTTGAACTTTATAACTTGACGACGAGTGCTTACTGGAGATGTTTTTGTTTTAAACGCATGCAGCAAAACACCAGTGACAAAATTAACCTTTAGCCAGATGCTTGTGTTGTTGAGGATGATCTGGGTTGTCTGCTTAACTTGTAGCCAGCTTGGATTACCAGTACTGAAGCCGAAGAGCTTCTCGTACTTCGCGAGACAGCAAGTATGAGACATTTTACCTGAAGCAGTTACATGAATACCTAGTTTTTCAAAAACTTCAACAGTCACCTGTAAAAATGCCTTTAAAATGAGCAGATGGTAATCCTGGTACAAAATGTTTATTCTAAATCAATAAAAATAACTCGCATTCACAACTGCTTTTAAAACACGTCGGAAGTTTTTCATACTCTGAAAATTGGATGAAGCTGCATTTTTTTTATTGCAGAGATGTGAATGTGTGGGTGTGACCAGATGGACTGGTCAGACAGGGTCCTAGGGGGCTGGGGGGGGTCAAAGGTGAGATGTTGGTGTGCACAGAAGCAACAGCCTGAAGGTCATAGTGAAAATGGACATTAGGTGGAGAGAGCATTTGTGTGGATAGGTGTAAAGACTGTTATAGAGTCTTAATGGGGTATATCCCTACTGTTATTTGTTTTTTTGCTCATTTGGTAATCGTTTCAACTTAGTAGTTTGGAACTGAGTGTGAGATTTAGGAGTTGATGGTTCATAGAAACATGTCAGATTTTCTCCTAATCTGTTTTTTTGCTTGGGTGTAGGTGTTGAGAGGCTGGAATTTAACACAGAGGAACTCCAGGCTTATTTCCTGAGAAGGGTTTGCTTACATACTAACGCTGGACTAACAACCCAAAATACAAACAAAACCAGAGGTGAATCCTGTGCATAAGGCTGACATTATTAGCAAGTTTCTGGAGTCCTGTTGTATTTTTTTTCTTCACTTTGCCCCTCCAAAAAGAAAATAACACCATGTTTTTGTGTTAACAAGATTTATCTCTAGAGAAAAACTAAGAGAAAAAATTGATGGTTCTTACAGATTCAAGCAAAAGCAGTGTTCACTGGAAACATTTAATCAGTCCTGAACTCCTTTCATGTGTGTGACCAGTCACTTCCTGTTGTATTATCTAATCGTATTCTGGAATTTCAGACTAGTGATACTTGTTGATGGATCTTGAAATCAGAAAAAGATGAGGTGGAGCCCCAGCTTAGAGCACCCAGAGGCAAAACATCATGCTCTGAGAATTATGCAATGAGGCTTTTTGATTATGGCTTTTTTGTTTACGTCTTTATCCAGACTTGGATTATTTGCACACACAGAGTTTTTTCATGAACCTGCATACATTTCAGAATACAACAGGATGATGCAACAACTTTCAGACTCAGATTTTGGAGAGTTTGCTGCTGTGTTTGCACAAAACTCAACCTTTGGTCTTCTGGACATTTCCTCAGGAAGTTAGGTGAATCCTGCAGATAAGTTCCACATACATTACAAAGCTGGTATGTGAATGTGTCTCCAGAACTGAAGTGGATTTATAGTTGTTTTTTGGCTTTAGTCATCTTTATGACAAGGCTTTATTTAGTTCAGCTCATCTCTTGTTGTCTTATGTGCTTAACTTTTTCTGATTGGTCAAAGTTTAGTTTCTGGTGTTCGAAGCCTCACACTTCAAAGTATGCGCTCCTTCTCACAGGCATGCCCACTCTCAAAGCATTAATGTGAAAGAGATTTAATTTGTCTCTGTTTGTAGATAACCAGTTTAATATGTCTTTCAGATGTCAGGATAAGACAGATCAGAGCCAGTCTCTCAGAGGGCCACCTGACCTTAGACGAACGGCCATCGAACCCGGCTTTGGCTAACCCGGCTTTGGCTCACCCGTCACACACAGCAGGCAGCGCCACAGGTTAAAAATGACAGACATATTACTGATTCTGGTCATTTCCTTGTTGTCTTCTAAAACATAACTGTCTCTAATAAATCTTTGTCGTCTTTTTTTATTTTTTAAGGCTCACACGTGGAGCCTCAGACAGCTGATGCTCCCACCACACTGATAAATGGAAACCACACAGCAGCTTCCTCCATTGCCCAGCCACCTTTAAGTCAGTCGGGACCTGGGAGACCATCAGTTACTGGTACAGATTCCTCTTAATGTTTTTTCTTTTTTTTTTAAGCTTTTTAGTTCTTTCTAAGATGTGTATGACAATAGTGTAATTTCCCAGAACGGCATACATTATTCTACTTAGAATCCATGCAGGCAATGTCTGCTTGTATAACACAACTTCTTGTTTATATGCAAACAAGAAGTCGTCTTTAAGCCCCTCCCCTTTATGTCCGTCTGCCTCACAGGAGCCCAGTAGCTACTTTTTATGTCAGGGGTGAGGGAGGAGGGTCCTTTGTTTTCCCTGCTTTGATTTGGCTGTCCTCAGAGCACTAAACATCTACCTCTCTTTTCTCCTCTGTTTGCCTCTCTGTCCTTCTCACTCCCTGCCTCTCGCTCTGCCTCCTCCATAAACCCAGGTTGTAAAATTCCCTCTCTCTCTGTCTCATCTTTTCCCCCTGCATTATATCTGAATGAAACACTTCCTTCCTGGTGGTGTTGTGTTTTTTTTTCATTGCCCTTTTAACAAGCGCATCTTTTATGTGTTTCCATTATTACAGCATTTTAACAGATACTTGAGAGGAAAAGACAGATAAATGCATGACTAAAATACAACTGTTTTGCATTACAGTATCTACAAAAGTCTCCCTGGCACCTTGTAGTAAATGTGTTAATTTGTGAGGTGTTGGGATGAGAAAAGTGACTTCTGTGTCCCTCCGTTTGTCAGTCTCAAAGAGAACTGACTGAAAAATGACACATGATTCACTCCAAATCACTGGAATAAAACACAAGATGGGACAAAAAACTTAATCTAAATATATCCTGTAATTTTTTTTTCTTTTTACCTGATAGGTCCACCTACAAATGCTGGTCCCCCAAAAAAGAGACACAAAGGCTGGTCACCTGATTCATCCGCCAATACTTTGACAGAGAGTGCTGGGAAGTCTGCACAATCGTCATTAAGTTTATCAGCATTATCAGTGACTTCTGTCATCACCAATGGAGCAAGATCAGGTACAAATAGGTTTTTGGAGCCACTGTGTGTTTTTGTTATCAAGCTAATTAGCCTCACTGGAACTGTGTGCTAAATGTAAACACCTTTCTGTGTTTGTTTCCCTTTTGTGCCAGAGACTACAGCCGTACAGAGTTCATCACGAGGATCAGCAAGTCAACTTTCGCCCCCTGAAGTGTCTGTAACGGTGCCTGATCAGCTGCTTCACACCTGCAGGCTGCAGCCTGTCATATTTAAAGGTGAGAGGGTCAGCTATGAGTGTCATTTGAAAGCCGGAGGAATTTCATGCACCCTGTGTGGCTAAATCATCTTCATATGCCAACCGCTGTTTGAGAAATGCCGAACACAAATCATCTTTTAAGTTTTTTCTGCTAATATTGTTCCCCCTTCATAGCATCTACTATTCTGTTCCCAATGATTCCTTATTTTTGGCAAAAAGTTTTAAATTAACAAGACTTGTGCAGTCCTTTACTGTACATTTACTTTTTTGTCTGACTGTTTATATATATATATATTCTCCAGCACATGGTAATGTGAACCTGGTATTTTTCTGATAAAATCTGTGCTTTTGTCACCATGCTTGTAACTAAGTCTATACAGTAATTGATCTTTCAATTGTCATGTATTGGAATGTTCTTGCTAGAGAACTTTGTTCCTAAAATTTACATTGGTGCTAAAAATGGTCCAAAAGATGTGACAGAAAAGGAGTTCCAGTATTCTAGGTACTTTATTAACATAAGTATTGGAGAAAAGGTTACAACTATTTTTATTTTAGGCTTCTGGATTGTTAAGCATGGAAAAAGAGATAGGAGGTAAAAAATAGTAAACCAAAACTCAAACAAACCATTCAGAACTGTCTTTTTGTCTAAGACCGTTAGACAAAAACACACACACACACCCAAAACGAAACGAAAAATATCTACAAAAAGACTTTTGATAAGTAGCTTCACTGCTTTTGTTTGATTATTTTAGGCATTCTAGAGTTGAGTCTTGCCAGGACACTTCTGGGATTGTTGTAATATGATGTGATCTATTGTCTGGAACTGACATCTGTTTTTATAAACCTCCCTTGGCATCTGTCCAAAAATGTTTTCACTCTGGTTTATATCAGGGAAACGAGCAGGATGGAAAATATCTTTGTTAAACAGGCATTGTAAACTGCAGCATTTCCCGTTGAAACACTGTGATCACCACTTGGGTGGGATGCCTGCTGCAACTTCTCCTCAAAACCACTTGAGGTTTAATGCAGCTTCACAAGACCGAGCTCCACAGTTTCATTAATGGAAAAAGCTTCTATGATGGAACTACTCTAAAGACATCTCCCTGTTATATCAACAACAATGGAAGCCATCAGGACCACGAGAATATATTTTTTTCTCTTGATAGAATGAATTTTAAAAAAAATATATTCCTTGTCTGGTGCTCATTTGTGCAAGATCATGATATAAAAGTATGAGGAGCCTTTAAAATGTTTTGTGCTGCAGTCATTTATTTTGGTTGAAGATCTTCTTGTATCTTCACACTGGTTTTCTAAGCTCAGCATTTTTTGTGGTGGTCTGCCACTTGACTTTTTTGTTCCAACCCACTCAGAGTCATTTGAGGAATTTAAAGTCAGTCTTACTGCGTCCCACTCTGGGACCAATGGCACATTACATATTGAGTGTATTCTTCACAGATATCAAGGCTTAGTACTTTCCACCATTTTGTGTCACATCAACTGTTTGGAGCAATTTGTAGTACATCTTTCCGTAATATGAAACATGAAAAGGACGCATGAATATTACAAACTACTAAAATCCCAAAACTGACATTGTTCAACTTATTCCCATTTACTCCCATGTTTTTTTTTTTCTACTGTACATTTCCTATTTCTCCAGGTCATGGCCCTCTTCCTCAACTCACAGGCAACACAAATGACGTACTCATCAGTTCTCTCCTACAGAGTTGTTACCTGAGCTCACAAACACTCCCCAGGGTTTACCAACATTACGGACCATCGCCTATTCAACCTCTCTCTGCTGAGATGCAGATTCTGCTCACCGTTTACTACCTCGTTCAGCTTGGTTAGTGCAAAAGGTTTTTGAACATAATGTAATCGTCAAACCATGAGCTACAGTAATTTGACTTTTTAAACACAGCTATTGGATTGTTGGTTATGGCCTTGCCTTTCTTTAACATCATATATGTACTGGACACACTCTCCACTGCCTTAACATTTAAGTGTTGCAGCAATATCCTACTTATAGCATTGCATAACCTCATTGTGTGCCATGCAGATGCTCAGTCTGCACAGTGTTGGATTCACTCACATCCATGTGCTCAACTGTTTAACTTAAAGCAGTTTGTCCCGTTATTGAATTATTTCAGATAATGGTCACTAATCAGTGGGGAGAACTAATAAAACAATAAAGTTTAAGTCCAAGATGTTAGAAAAGTAACATATTCCATCCTGATGCGGAACAATGAATTTGTTGTTCCTTTCATCCCAATACACATGACCCATACAAAACAGCCACTTACATTTTTCAAAGAGGGGGCAGAATTTCATTTTTCACAAATTGCTCTTCCTTCCTTCAGTCATAAACCTGTGCAACATATTTTTTATATACCATCATAAATGGTAAGATCGTAAAAAGTCTGACTGCAGCTTTGTTCCCTCTCAGGCACTGAGCAGGTACCCCTCATTGAGGACTTGGAGCAGATATTCATGAGGTCATGGAGGGAATCTCACCTCAGTGAGATCAGACAGTTTCAGCAGTCACAAACGCAAGGAGCCCAAGGGAGACACTATGGCATAGAGGTCAGACGTTGCAAGAAAAGTATCAGCATTGTGATTTTTAAAATCGAATTTACATGAGCAACACTGATTAAATGACATGCATCAATAAATGATTAAACTTGATCATCCTCAGGTACCCGCTAGCTTGCCCGGGCTCCCCCAGCATCTCTCTTTACCTCCTCAAAGTCAGCAACCCCTCACCCCCAGTCAGCTTCCCTGGCTCGCCCAGCTCGCTGCCTCGTCTTGTGGGGAGGGTGTGGTGGTGTTGGGGGAAGATGTCAAATCCTTGGCTCAGGGGCTTCTGCAAATGTTCAGCAGGTTGGTGGATGGACGGCTTGAAAACACAAACTATGTCGTCATCATCGTCACTTCACCGGGACAAGAAACTCAGTCCTGTGTGGTGGTAACAGGTGAGAGTTGCGGTGTAATAAAAGTAGTGATGCCACGGTAAATGTGGACAGGAGATTGAATTCATCTGTGGATCCGGTTCAGGTAAACATCAGTGTCGTGCCTTGGCAGAGAGCATGTTTTCTCCCAATGAGGGACTGAAAGAAATCAGCCACCAACTCCACACAGGGGCTGCCCAGGAACTTATCCACTTTTGCAATTCCCTCGGACAAGGCAAGTCTCTGTCTTTGGCTTGTTCGTTTGCTATTGAAAATTTTGTCAGAATTTTCTAAAATATTTGTGTGGCTTTCTGTTCCTCAGATGGTAATATGGATTTCCTTCTGGACAGTGCCAGTGTGGAGCATGAAGCATCACCCTCATCCAGTAGTCAAGCATTAGCTGAAGAGAAGACTCCCAAAGCCACAAATAGCCCCAAAGACGGACCTAGTCCAAAAGATTTACAAACATCCAGTTTAAAAGACACGCCCAGCCCTAAGGAGACGGCTTCAAGCCCCAAAACCCCTTGTTTAGGTAAGAAGAAGGCTCTTTGGGATTGTTAACCATTTATAGTGGTACTTGCATTAATGTTCATGTTTTTGAAGAAATGCAATTATTTTTTACATCTGTAGTAGAATGCTGTCCAATTCAGAAAGGGCCTTAGAAAAATACCATGGATTAGATTTGCTCTTCAAACAAGCAACTGTTGAAAAATCGGGTTTTATTTAAAAATTTTGAGTTTCTGTTACAATGTCAACTTTATTTACATTTTGTATGTTATAATCTTGGTGTCCATCTTTGTGCTTGCAGAATACAGAGTAGAGTGGCGTGAGGTTCGTCCCATACAGCTGGCGGTGGCCAGAAAGCTGCTGTCCCATGTTTGTGCCATTGCAGACTCCAGCACACAGAATCTGGACCTCGGTTCCTTTAACAGGGTCAGCTTCCTCATCCTTGTCCCGCCTTCCGAGGTCTCATTTCGGCAAACTGTTCTTCACCTCTGGAGCTCTGGTTAGTAAAGTCTTTGTCTCTTAACCTGTGTGTATCAGACAAGTTTTTAGTTCAACTATAGTCGCAAGCTAAAATTAAGTGTTTTTAGTTTTCTTTATATACTACTACTGATTTAAATTATCCATTCCTTCGTATTTTCCAGGTGTTCTTCAGGAGCTTGGGAGTTCAGAGCAGGAATTTGCGTCTCAGAGAGAGGCAGAGCGCTATGTGGTGAAGATGGATCAGAGCGCTCAGTCGCGAATTGACAAGCTCCTCCAGGAAGCACAGAGCAACTCCTACACGCTCTACATCTTGGTTCATGACCATGCCCACTGGGATATTAGCAGGTTTGAATTAGGAAAGCTTAATTCAATGAAATAATGCAACAAAGATAAGGTCATTCATTGTATTTATGTGGCTCCTCTCCCAATCAGCACATTTTACAGCAGCACAGACGGCAGTCTGGGTCTTGTGGATCGGTTGTTAAACTCCCGGCAGGTGAAAGACGCCACAAACATCTTGATTCTGCACGTCACCTCATTCCCCTTCGCTTTGCAAACACAGTGCACTCGCATCAGCCCTTACAACGAGATTCACTGGCCGTCTGCATTCAGCAATGTGAGTCTAAGCTCGGTTTGGGATGGACATTTGGTGATACAGTGGTCTGAATGTCAGCTGTTGCTTGTGTGCGTAGGATGTGGACCTGTATCATGAGAGGACACGGTACTTTGGTGTGTCAGAGCTTTTAGAGTCGACCCGCTCAGGAAGCAGCCTCCCACTCATGCGATACGATTCCTCCTTTGAGAGCATGACGTCAACCCTCGAAGAAAGGTTCAACACCCACATACACCGTCCTTAATCAGCAAAACTCTAATAAAGTTTAAAGCCAAGTCGTAGTAGAAGTTCACTGTTTCCTCTTGGTGTTTTCAGATTTCCCAAGCTCCACAGTGCTGTAATACGGACTACGGTGTTAGTCCAACAATACTGTGTTGCTCTGATGGCTGCTTCCGGCAAGATCAGCAGCTCTCACAATCTCCACAAACACACCTCTGTGGAAACCATGGAAATTGTTCAGTCTCTGCTCACCGCTGTTCAGCAGTGTCCCACCCGTCATGGTCACATGGTCCTGCTGCGGATCCCCTCTCTGGCTCTGGCAGCTTGGGCCCACCGACGGCTGTCCAGAGTGAGGAGGCAGCTGGGTATGGAGGACAGTTTTGAAATCATTCTGGGGAATCCTAGCCAAGCTTTGACGATTGGACAGACTTTCACTGACCAGATCAAGGTACGGTGTTGGTTGTTGATAGGATTCAGTTTGACAGAAATGCTATCAGAAATGAAAAGCGTTATCATACTGTAAATAATATATACTGATGTGTGTGTTAATGCACTGCAGATTTGGTTAAAGATCCAGGATGCTGAATGGGTTCCTCATACCTACTTGGAGCTGGAGGCTCTGCCCTGCATCCTGATCTTGTCAGGAGCCGAACCGCTTGGAGAGTCGTTACCGAGGTACTCACTGAACTTTGGCTGCCGACTTTAGATTGCATTTCTGATGAAAATGAGTAAGCTTCAATAAATGCCGCAAGCAGATAAATTTGTCTTATTTTTTTTCTTGTAAAAGGTCGTTGAAGTATTGCGACCTCCGAGTGATAAGTTGCTCATACCTTCAACGGACCACTCTGGAACAGGAGTTGGGACTAGCTGCTTACCTGGTGAAGGCAGAGTCACGGCCGCCACACGACCCTGGACCAGGAAGTGACTTGATCGAAAGCGATCCCGAGAAGCTCAGCAGCACTGACAATGAAGAAGAGGAGGGACAGGAGAACGGTATGATGAAAAATTAAATCGAAGTTTGCAAATGGCCTGAATTCTTTATTCATTTAAAACCCTCTCTTGTCATTTTGGGTCATTTCCAGGAGACTCTCCTTCACAATCCTCTCAGTCTGTCCAGCCATGCCCCGATAGTAAAACTGTAGATCCCCCCCCATCTCGAATTACCACCTCTCCAAATGTTCCAAAAGAAACTCTGGACAACTTACAGTCTCCCTCAAAAGCCCAGGTTCAGCTTCAGCCCCAGACCTCCTCTCAGTCATATTTTCAAACAACCTCTAATTTCCAAAGCCAACCCCAAGTTCAGGGTTATCCCCATGTCCAGCTGATCTCTCAGCAGCAGGCGCAGCTCCAAGGTCAAAGTCAGCCAGCATCTCAAACAAATATCCAGTCCTACAATCAAACAGCCACCCAACAGCAGCCTGTTTCTCAACCTCAAAATCCCTCCAAATCTGCATCCTCTGACTCCTCATCTCCACGGGCCTCCTCTCCTAATCTGAGCTGCTCCTGGGCGAGAGGACTGAGTCGTCCACCATCTGTGCTCCTCCCCCGTGCTCTCTATGACATTATCACAGCCAGTGACAGCAGTGGCCTTCCACGGTGCACTTCATTCTTGCCACACATATCTGTTGCTTGGGCAAGCAGTTTTAGGTAACGGAAACTCTTATTTTTCTGTATTAAAATTGATTTGTTTTATCTGTAGCAATGTCCTGATGTGATGTGTTTCGGATACATTTTACACTACTCCTAAAACTGCAGACTCTAATATCTTTATTAAAAAGGTTGTGCGTATTGAAACGTGAAAGCAGCTGCATGGCTGCATGTCTTTTCCAGCGTCAGTGGCTGAACGATGTTTCATGCTCAAGAGCTTTATCTGTCCTGTCTTTTGTGTTCCTTGGTCTTTGTGATGTAGTTTCTTCAGCAGCTGAATTTATACTGGGATTAAATTAGACACAGGTGGAGTTCAATTACTACTTAGCTGTCCTTAGAAATAAACTAATTTTCCTTTTTTTTTTCTAAGGCACTGTATTTTTCTTTTCTTCCTGAAATTAAGAAACTCAATTAGTTTACAAAAAAAATTGAAGAAAATAGATTCATTTCAAAAGTAAGCTGTCAAGAGCCATCAGCTATAAGTTGATTTGCATAGTCCTAAAACGGCAGCAGTGTGGGAAATAGTGGAAACAACTGTAAACTCAGTCTGGATTGTAGATGGCCTGCCCTTTGAAATGAGTTTTTGTTTTTGTTTTTTCTCAGACCTCTGCTTAGCAAAATGATGACATGCACAGAGCAGTCGCTCTATTATCGTCAGTGGACAGTCCCTCGGTCCTACCACATGGACAACAGCAACCGCACTGAAGGACGAACCGACAATTTTCACCCACGCAGGCTGTTGCTTAGTGGTCCGCCACAGGTACCGTCAGTCTGGTTGTCTTTCTTCTATTCATTTTTTTTTTTAGTTTTCTTCTATTCAGAGGTTTTATTGTTTGTTTGTTTTTTTTTCATGGTCAGGTGGGGAAAACGGGGGCATATCTTCATTTTCTGGGCCTCCTGTCTCGCATGCTGATCCGGCTAATGGAGGTGGATATCTATGATGACGAGGACATCCACTGCAGTAAGTTCTCACATCGCTATGTAAAAAAACTTATCTTCAAATTCTAGACATGGCTTCATAATGCAAAGGGCTCTTAGTTCTGTCATTCTTAAAAAAAAAAAAATGTGCATTGAAAAGTGCATTACATTTTCAGCAGCCGAGGCAGAAGGTGTGCAGTACCACCCACCCAATGCTCCATGGCCAAACACAGAAGTTATGAAGACAATGCCCTTCGTCTACACTGTCCATGACCCAAAGTATGATGACATCAGCATTGTATACTGTCCAGGATTTAAACCACGAGTTGATGGTATGAACTCTGCAAATAAAGTCTTTCTCTTGGCAGTTTATTTTTTAATTTCCAAAAGTAGTCCAGGTATTCAATCAGTCATCTTGCAATATTATTCCCTCCTCTCTCCTTTGTTGTGTTGCCAAGGAAACCCTGTGCGCCAGGAGGACGTGTACCTGCGCAGACGGACGTCTCGGATTAAGCTGTCCAAGTACGCAGCGTACAACACCTATCATCACTGTGAGCAGTGTCATCAGTACCTTGGCTTTAACCCCAGATACCAGGTCTGCAAGCTACACACAAAATGCTAGAAGACAGTGTGAGAAACAACATTCAGGCTACCTCTAAAATATAAATCGGAGCCATCTCTTATCAAATTTCAGATGTATGAGTCAACGCTGCATGCCTTCACTTTCACCCATCTTCTGCTCGGAGAAGACATCCAGCTCTATTTCATCATCCCAAAGTCTAAGGAACACTACTTCAGTTTCAGCCAGCCAGGAGGTCAGCTGGAGAGCATGCGGCTGCCTCTCACTTCTGACTGGGTATGTTTATATTTTACATTTTTCTACAGAATTTGCCAGAGGGACCATTCAACTGTTGAATATTTTCCTTAGATTAGCTTTTAAAAATGTATTAGTTTTTGTTTTTCATATAAACATGTATCATGTCGTGCTTTTAATAAAGAGAAATTCATTTAAGGTGATATTCTTCAAGGACTGGTTGCAGTTACAATATTTCTCCAGCAGGTGGTGTAATTGTTAAATCTTTGAGTAAATATACAAAAGCACAGTCAATTCATGTTTTGCCAGAAATACCCATATTTTACCTTTTGTTATTCTTTGTCATATAGAGCTATCTTGAACTAATAAAATGACAAAATGTCTGCATTTTACCGTTGTACTTTTGCAGAGCCCAGACTGCATCAAGAGTCCAATCTTCACCCCAACCACCGGTCGCCACGAGCACGGTCTGTTCAACCTGTACCATGCGATGGATGGAGCCTCACATCTACACATCCTTGTAGTTAAAGAGTATGAGATGGCTGTCTACAAGAAGTACTGGCCCAACCACATCATGCTGGTGCTGCCCACTGTCTTCAATGGAGCGGGTATCGGTATGTTCCTCTGATTAACTCTTAACTCTTATTTTTCTGTTTCACATTTATCGCTTTTGTTTGGATTTTACATAATTTTTCAGATTAAATCACTTTCATTATCATATTTCGATGTATGTTCAGGTGCTGCTCACTTTCTGATAAAGGAGCTTTCTTATCACAACTTGGAGTTGGAGCGCAGTCGGCGGGTGGAAGGAGGTAGCCCATCGGTTGATGTCTGGCCTTTCATCATCCTTGCTGATGACTCCTGTGTTATGTGGAATGCAGTGGACAACGATAAACTGAGGTGAAAAAAAAAGCGTAGGCTGTTTGAGAAAATCTTATGGAAAACTTGTTGGGTTTAACACAGTCCATGTTTACTTTGTGTTGTCCTCATAGTTGTCCTGCTGAACGTGCTGTGTCACTAAAACAAGTCTTGCAGCACATGGAGGCCTGCCCAGACCTTGCCCAGTATGGCCTGTGTGGAATAAGGAAGTGGAACAGCCGAGGAGTAACGGGTGAGAAAACACAATGTCAGGGAGAAAAAGTTTCAGGCTGAACAACAAAAGGACTACCAAAACAACCTTTTGTAACTTTAATTTTCCTGATTACATCATAGCCAGAAGTTATGTTAATGTTTTTAAATTCAAGTAGTTTACAGGGTTTTTTTTTGTTTTTTATTGCTGTTCAATGTTTTGTGATTGGCTTTCCCAACCAAGGGACTCGCATATTTACATTTTGTTCTTTAATATGAATTGACCCTTTACAAATAAATAAAAATACAAATCCAACTCACTGACTTGGCATCAGTTCTTTATGCAGCAACAGTGAAGAGGAACCACTTGCTTTTGACCTAGTTCAACATGAACTGCAATTTTCCATCATCTGTCAGGGCTTGAGAGGATGGGAAACGGATAAAGACAAAATATGGTAGCACAGATCCAGGAGGATGTTCTTCAGCAAAGAAAAGCTGAGTAGATGTAGTCCATGGCAGCAATAGCTTGGTCAAAGGCATTGTCCTAAAGAGAAATAAAGCTAAGTTTTGTATTTGGGAAGAAAAGTTTTAAAATCTTTTCTGAATTTAACATATAACTGCCATCTTCTTATGCACTACTGATATACTATTGTCAGCTTCAAGATCTGATTTGTGTTGTTATTAAAAGTTTATTTATTTATTCATTAACTCAGTTTAGGAGTGAACGACATTATACAGATTAATAGATGGATGTTTCAAGTTTTCATTTCTGTTATAATTTTCCACGTGCATCTAATGAGAATGTATGTAAGATTATTATAATATTATAGCAAGCCCACAAAAAACCCCCTAAACATTTTCATTATTTTTCAATAATTTTTAACCACTTTAACTCAAATCAACATTTTGTTTTTATAAAAGGTAAAGCAGCATGTTCCATTAATTGCATCCTGCAATGCTTTGCTTTTGAATCAGGTGTCAAACAGTGGGAGCCATTCTCCAGAGGTCACGTTCATGACTTCCTCCTTCTCAATGTTGACCGGAGCCAGAACGTCCAATACGACCAGAACCGCTTCACCTGTCACGATGTGGACTTCACCCTGAGGCTGCACAGCGCTGGACTCCTTGTCTGCAGGTTCAACAACTTCAGCGTGATGAAGAAGCAGATTGCCATTGGAGGTTACCGGGCATTCATTATCAAGACCAAGGTAGACACTAATCCATAATTCAAGCTGACCACTGCACAGTTCATAAAAAGCCTTGTCAGAGCCACAAATCAAAAATTACATTTTAATGTTTTTGATAATCATTTTGACTGGAGAGTCACCTGATACATTTATTTATATTTTAAACAACTCGGATTAAAAAGTATGTTGCTTATTAAAGGTTCGGTAACACTTTATTTGAAGGGGGTTGAATAAGACTGTCATGACACTTTCATAAACATGACATAACACCTGTCATGAACATGAATAAGCCTTCATGAATATTTATGACTGTTGTCATAAAGCGTCATTCGGTAAATTATGACACTTTTAATACAAAGTTGACATTATTCAAAATGTCGTTGTTATGACAACTTGACATTAACCAAGAAACCATTACTGTTTAAACTTTACCTTTAATAACATAAAGTTACCTAATTTTTAAAGTGCAATCAGTAATACTTTTATAACAAATTTATATCAGTAATGATTTCTTATACAATATAAAACAGTATAAAATTATTTTAAATGACATCCGAAACTGTTGGTTCTTATTTAATCCAGAAAAGGAATTAGAACAAACTTGGAATCCAGAGGCTCTTTCCTTTGGTTTATTTTGTTTGTATTTTCTTTTAATTCCCGTAAAATACTTTGTATTGCCTTGTTGCTGAAAATGTGCTATTTAAATAAAATTGCCTTTACCTTTCAGATGACTGACGTTTCCACCTCAGTGGGGCCCTCACAGTACATCTGTGCCCCAGACAGCAAGCATCTCTTCCTGGCCTCACCAGCTCAGCTTCTCCTGGAAAAATACCTCCAACACACCAGCCAGAAACTGTTTCCTCTCAGCACCAAGAACTACACTCACCCTGTTCTGTCTGTGGATTGTTACCTCAACCTGGGACCTGAGGTATAAAAACACTCTCTCACACATCCACACACATAATAACCCGTCACTGTCTGATATTAAATGACAAAAATGAGTTGTAAAAAAAAAAAATTGTACAGCTTTCTTTGAATCTAGGAGTTTACGTACACTAAGAGTACTATAATTTTAAGCAATGTGGGGAAATCCAAATGTATAGATGTATCTTAAAGCAACACCTCAAACACACTGACAAGGACATTATGTGGAAATAACATCTCAAGATGTCATTGAGGAAGTTAGCATGTTTGCACAAACAGGCATTCCAAATCAACAAAGACCTGAACCATACAAGAAAATTAGTTATGAATAAAAAAAGTTAATATTTGAGTGGCAATAACAAAGCCAGTTCTACCAAAAATCAAGAAAAATGGATATAAATTTCTGAAATGAAAAGACATTTAATAATAATAATTTTGGTAACCATACACAGTAAAAATGCCAGTGTTGAATTAACACCCAAAATGTCTGTGTCCAAGTCAGCTGGTGTTAAATTCAACAATACAGAGTGTCACATTAACATTTACAACGGTGCTGGTGTTAAAATGTATTAAAAGTAACACCAGCATAGTGTTGATCACAAAACATAATGTGGTGTTAAAAAAGTAAATAACTGACCCACAAGGTGCCAATATCAATCAAATCCAGTGGAAAATATTCAAAACAATACACAGAAATGGAAAGTTTAACTTTTCTTAAACCCATTTCAGTATTATAGACCAAAGTTAATTTAACAAAAAAATGGGTGTCAATCTTTTAACACTTTCAAAAGTGTTACTTTAACACCCGCTGACTTGGACACATATAGACACTTTTCAACACTGGCATTGTTACTGTGCATAGCTGACCTAAATCAGAAAAAGTTTAGCCTGGTTTAATGTCCGACACTGAGGGGACAAAACGTTGTTTCTCTTTATAAAGTGTATGCAAATTCGAATGTGATTTCAGCTACAAACTGTGCCGTAGTTGAAGCGGATCCATTTGAACAAATCGCTCTCCTCCTACAGGTGACGGTGTGTTTTGTCAGTTCCAGACCTCACTGTATCAACATCAGCACCGCTGGTCTGCTGTTCAGTGGGCTTCTTCTCTGTTTCCCTGACACATTTGTGACCTCTGGGTTCCTCAAGAAGTTCACCTTTCTCAAAGGTACAGCAGCAGACCACAAACATACTGGAAAGTGCTGCAATGTTGACAGTGGCCCATAGGGGATAAAGTACATTTTGCAAACAAAAACACTCAGCAGATTGTAGTGTGAATCAAGTCTAAAGTATCGCTTTTAATGTCAGAATGTCCCTCTGTAATCTTGGCCTGTACAAAACATCATACTTACCTTTCAAAAATAAATACAACATAGGACATGATCTCTGTGCAGATTCGTTCTTCATGCTTCCTGCCTGCGACCTATTAAAAAAGAAAGGACTTCTCTCATCTTCACAATGTCTGTCCCTGTTGCCTGCCTCTGTGTAGGTGCAACCCTGTGTGTAATCAGTGCAGATCGCAGCTCACTGAGGCAGACTGTGGGCAGGCTGGAGCTGGAGGAGCAGTGGAGGTTCAGGCTCAGCGACGAGTTCCAGACTGCCAACGCCAAAGAGGACCGGCCGCTATTCTTCCTGACTGGAAAACATATCTGACTGAAACAAATGGTCAAAAGGAGCTGCAAAGAGTCGGTCACAAGAAATTCAGTGGGGTGTTTTTTGTCTTTTAGCAGCTCACAGCAGGACATTATTTACTTTCTATCTGGGAAGCTGTTTGATCACTTGATGAGAGGAAACGGAAGGTTTTATATTTTGTTCTTGGTTAAGCTTGGATCTATCGCTTGATGCTTTGGTGAAGAAATTCCAGTTTTCTACATTTACAGACCTGTGTCGAGAACATATTTTAGTAAAAAAGATAATGAAGCTTTTGAAACGCAAAGACATTTCAAACACTTTCTGCTGTGTGTTATCAGGGTGAACAAACTTCCTGTGTAGATGAATGAAAAACAAAAAGGTGGAAACAGGGAAGACACAATCATTTGTGTGCAATGTAAGCCCATTTTTGGCAAACTTTTTATTAGACTTTTTTAGATGCATGTTTTTCAGACTTTTTTTCTTTTTTGAAACGAACGTTAGAAATGATATTTGTAGATGTAGATCATGTAATTTTTTTTGTGTGTGTACAAAAAGTAAGACTGTCGCTCTGTATCTGTGCTGGTACAATTTAAAAAAAAAAAAAGTTTTATACCTGAAAGGAACACAAATGTGCCATTTCTCTGCAGCTTTTTAACTGTGTACAGTTTTATACACAATTTGTTTAAATTCACATATATTTTAAACTTGGTGTGTTTGATTGTGTAGTGAAGTACCAATCCAACGACATGTCAAACAGTTCAAAAGTTCAGCGTTGGCTCTTTATTTTCAGGTCTGTTTCACATTCTCAGTCCTCAGGTTGAATTTCTGTGGTTTTTCTGTGTGATTCAGGCCTATTACTCCAGAGAGATTAACTAGAATATTAAACTGTCTTGTCCGGGGCAGTAAAAGTGGTGCTGTTTTTATGGAGCAGAAGACAAGAACCTAAGTCTGCAGTCAGTTCTAACTGTCAGGACTCAGATTTCCTCCTAGAACTACGTTCCCAGAAGACAAGTGTTGATAAATTTAGTGTAAAACGCTTGTCACACAGACTCAAGCTGCTTACTTAAAAACAGATCACACAAGATCACATCATCTCATACAAGAGCAGTCACTCCATGTTAAAAAAAAAAACCTAAAGAAACTGTGATATTTGACAGTTTTGTAAGGAATTTGACCAGGAAACGGTGAACAAAGACATTTTGAACACCTCAGAAGAGCAGCGGGGCATTTTTTCAGAAGGTTTTTGAGATATTTTGCATCTTTAGAGGGTTCTTCAGTCAATACTTCTTTAAGGTGGTAAAGCAGCAGTTTGTATCTGCAAACCAAGAATTGGAGACATGACCAGTATGGAGGAGCAAGACTATAGTTGCCCCAATGAGACTGACAGCCTCTCTGACAGCTGGTCCTGGGTAAGACTCTAAAACAATCTCACTTATAATTACAAAACAGACTCAACATAAGATCACTGTCCTGAAGTGACTGGAGAGCTAAAGATTTTTACTTAATTTTTTTATAAAATGTACAAACAAAGGTGCATCAAGACTGCATATGTGAGAATTATAAAATGTTAGAGCCAAACTTAATCAGCCATAGCTTAATGAATTTCTCAGAGAAATTATAGTTATGGCTCCAAGATATGAGCTGTAACCTGACTCTGTATGGAAATCTGTAGCGATGTTGCTCTTGGAGGGAGAGAGAATTTAATGTCCGGTCAAATGACCCTCAGTTACTTTCCAAGGAAAACTTCCCAGTGTGATTTTCTCTTTGTACTGTGGCTCTTAAAGGTGTACACACACCCATTTAAACGCTTTTATGATGTAAGAAATGAGACCACAATGAATCTTTCCTGTACTTTTAACATAGCATGTATAACCTACAATCAGGTGAAAAACAAATAAGTTTAAAGAGAAAAAGTATATGTACAAAAATAAAGAAGGAGTAATAATCTGGATGTATAAGTGCTCACACCCTTAATCACCATTTAACTCAATTTCAGCATTCGTTCTTCGGTGGGAACCTGTCTACACACCACATGACATGTTGGTGATATTTTATCTTCCGTTACTTGGAAAGCAGCTCTCTTAATCCATCATATTGCGAATACAACTCCAGTGAGGTCACTCCAAAGTTTCAATTTTCCTCCAATTATGTTTTTGTTTCTTGATTTGGATGTATGCCTGGCCTCAATGTGATCCCAATAAATGGAAAAACCTCTTGATTTACAGCTTTCTAGCAAACAACTAAAGAGTTTGTGCTAAAGCTGACTTGTATTTTCATAAACCATGATTACAACTTTTCCATCTGGAGAACATCATGATGCTGTCGCCACCAATTGTGTTCAAATTTGAACTTAGGCTTTATTTCCAATACAGTGTTCCTGACTGATAGCTTCGCATGATATTTCAGAGAAGTAACTTTGAAAACTATGCCTTAAGAAAAAGAATAAAATAAGCAAATTTCATAAAATGTATTTTAGATTTATCAGATTAACTATAATTTATGTGAAAACTGAGTGCTGAAATTAAAACAAGTGGTGTTTCAACCAAGTATAAGTTTGAGAGCATGTGTTCTTATGTATCCAGGATATAGCAGCTTTTTTAACCCATTTGTTTATTTGCTAAATTGCGCAGGACAAATGTTGAAAATGATTTATTATGTTATTTTTTGTAGTTAAAATGACTGACATCTTAACAGCAGGGTTTAAACCTTTGATGGTGCCTATATGTGGAGCTGTATTTGTGTGTTAGCCACATGACTGTCACTGGTACAAACAAATGTCACATGCTGTTCTCAGTGTGTACCCTGCTTGTGCAGATTATGTCACTGAACCTGTCTACGTTTAGATCCGAGCGCCTGATACATGCAGCTCCTGTTGAGCCAACACAGGTACACCTCTATGGCCTGACGCAGTCAAACAGAAGAGGTATTGCATAACAACATGCTGTCATCATGCAATGCCTTTGTTGACTCTGTTTCTACCTCAGAAAGTTTCTACTTCTGTTTACATCATGGCTGCTGGCTAAACTCTGGTAGTCACATATGTTGTTGGCAAAACTTTTACCAATAGCCCTACATCCAAACAGAAACCACCAGTGTTTATCACACGTAATTTAGTTACGTTTACTGTAATCAAATTTAAATTTATTTAACTGTTTTTAACATTCTCAGCCTGTTGGACATTAACCTAAATGATGAATACAATAAATATGGATATAGATGCATAAACAAGCATGCAGTAATATGGTGTCCTATAACTTTTTACATCACCATTTGAATGCCACTGCTTAAGGATTAAATGCAATAATGGAATATGTGCTAAAAACTACATCAAAATATCTTGAGATAGATAAACATGAAATAGACAAACTTTGTAGAACTAATACCTACAAAGTAATTGTTGTATAAATACTCCAGCTGACATTCACAAATCACACCACAGACGTACTCTGTGCTCTGTTGATGCTGTCTGAGTGGTGCTGGTTTTAACAACGTGTGTGCCTGGCGGAGAAGACAAGCTAATCCGATATTTCTGAAGTCTTGGGGTTCAGTAGCTTGGCTGTGGTGTGTGTCTCAGGCAGCTTTCTGATTGGCTGCAACCACCCATCCCCGGAGCAGACACCCACCGTTTCTGCAGCGATGAAATGAATGCATTGTTGACCTCGGAGGGGTACTGCCTGGGAGAGAGTAGGCAAGTTCCTTCTCAGAAAACAAACCCTGTTTAGGCCCCCAGCTCTCACGTGTCTGGCACGAGGCTACACTGTAGCTGGGAACATATCAGGGAGCACTCGAACAACCACGAATACCCTGATTACATACACCAAGACGTAGGATACAGTTAATGTATACTGATGTTTCCTAACACAGGCATTAAAGCCATGTTTGGACTTCTGCTGCTTTAAAGAAATAAACTTTTTTATGCCAGTCGTCTTCTTTACTGATGAGCAAAAAATGTGATCGCTGTATGATCTCATGATTGTCCTTTGAGAGTGTAAAGTAGTTTGAGATTTTGTAAAGATTTTAAACGTAGCATTTCTTGGCGAATGTATGTAAGGAAGCCTCATATCACCATAGGCTTGTGGTGAACCACCACAAGTCCAACTCCTGTCACAACTCTGCTGTCGTCAGAGTTGTGCTTAGAGATGCTGACTACAGCTTCTTGACTGTTTTTGCAGTATAAGCCTTAGCTAGCACTTAGCTAAGCCCTTAAACTCCTGAATCTCTCTCAAGTCCAGCATTTTTCCCTGACCGTCATGTTTTCCTCCATCCCTTTTCTCCCCCTCTCTCTTTGTTCCTCCCTGTTGAATGGGACAGTTCCTAGAAAGCCCAGCACATTTCCTTGCTTTCCTGCCTGGTTTTGAGAGTCCATTTGTGTGTGGGCGTGTGTGTGTGTGTGTGTGTGTGTGTGTGTATATGAACTGTGTGTTCATCAGGCGCAAGGCCAAAGTGAAAGGTCACATGATCCACAGTTACGCAATGCAAGGTATGTGTGCAGTGACAGCAAAGTTTGATCAATACAGTCATTAACTCTAACATGTGTTGGCTCTGGAGCTGTTTCCACACACACACGCGTGCACACACACACACACACACGCACACACACGCACGCACACAATCTGAGTCCAATGCGTTGAGGCCCAGAATACCAAGAAGGACCAGACCCAAATAGATGAGAGTAAGTTCAGGGAGGTGGTTCTTAGAAACTTTAAGCAACAACAAAAAAAGCCACACGACTAAACTGAAGGAGACTCTATAAAGAAAAACTTTGGATTACCTTTTTTCAGAATACAAACTGTTTTATTACAGCACGTTTTAAAAAGAATTCACCAACAGTAAAAATGAAGTAATATTCTCCCATTTTATTAACAGAGTTTTACATTTTAATAAAAAAAAAAAAAAACATTTGAAAAAGGTCAGATTTTTAGGTTTATTTCAAATTCTCTGGCTATCATAGATCGGATTAATCCATCAAAAGCACAGAAACTAACTTTTGAGATGTAATAATAGTAGGCAAAACTTACAAATGATGAACTGAGCATGAACGCAAACATCTTTACACAGGACACACTAAGATAACGGAAGAATCCAGCAGGGCATGAATGATACTGACAAACTTCAGTAATGGGGACAACAGATGAGACAAGACGGCTGTTAAAATAGAAACAGATGAATGAATGGACTCAACGTGGGAACAAAACAAAAATATGTGGGTGGCACAGAAAAAACATGAACAAAAGGTCTGAAACTGACCTAAAAATATATATGAAACATACCACAAAATAAACCTGAATGGTATAATGAACCAGAGTAAAGAATTCAAAAGATGCTAGAAGCTTGTGACAGAAAATGAAGCCAAATAGACTTTAAATTATGAAATGCATTAATTTTACTAGCAAAATAAAACAGGAGAGAGTAAAATGTGCTAAAACACAAACTAAATTAACTTTTATCATTTTATCTTTTGACTGTTTGCAAATGAATAGTTTCACTAAAGACCCACTGGGGCTTTTGCATGACTGTTGAAGCCTTCAGGCTGCACGAATGTCAACGCTATTCTTGTCTCCACGGTCACATACTAAACTTATGTTTCTTCTTAATGGTAACATGACCTCGCTCCTCTCTCAAGTTTACATACAGCATGTACCTTCTGTGTTCTTGAAGGTTTATATTTATTATTGCCATTCACTGTCCTTAGTAACAAAACACTGATACTGATACAACCCGGCAGCAATAAAGACATCATTCAGGGTAAATAATTTATTAGTGTATAATCATGTGTCACCTCTGAGAAGCTTTTGGCATTGCTGCTCAAAAGCTAAAAAATTTTTTTTTAAAAATTCCAATGTTATTGTTTCAAAACCTGTAAAATGTTTCATCATACGATTCCCATGCTTCTGTTCAAACCACAAATGACAATTTAAAAGAGACGTATGATTAGCAGAACATTGTAGGGCCTACCCAAGCAGAAATCATCTGGTGCTAGGCTTTTGGAAAAGCAGGAAGAGTTGTAAATGTAAAAGACATGCAGACAATCTCATTAGGGGACCATATGTAAATGGAGTTTTGTTTTTTTTTTTTGTTTTTTTTAGAAAAAAGTGATAAGGGAATTTATATATTTATTACACAATCTGGTGGAGTGTTGTATCAAAATCAAAATAACAATGTATAAATGTTCTACATAGCTATATCAGTATATCAGATTTTTTAGCGATAGAAAAAAAAATGTTTCTCTTTTCTCCGATTAACAGCAACAAGATCAGGTGATGCACTTCTGCATTTGTCCTCCTCACACACACATTGCACATTACACACTATTCGTACATATAAAATGATTTAACCATAAACCACGTAACACTATCCCTGCAGAGAACTTGTGTTTAATTAGACCAAAATACGATTTAATCTTGTCCTGAATTACAATAAACAACCACATAAATTACCACAGAGCGGATCCTAAATGGGAAATATTCCATAAACAATAATATATGACGTCACCCGCAGCTCCACCAATCAGCTCCCTCCGTGCTCTCCGCTCCGAGGCGGAGGGAGGAATATTTCAGCCCTCAGAAGCAACCATCAGCAGACAGAGAGGGTCTGCGATCAGATGTCAGGGAAACTGAATGATGCGGAACGTTACCGGTGATGTTTGATCCGGACTCTGACGCGCATTAACGCTGATGACAGAGTGGGAGGATTGAATGGCGGAAAGATCCCGGAGCGAAGAGCTGCGTCAATAAATAATGTAAGCAGAGAAAGGATGGCTACTGTGGGATGTTTACACCCCACATATTTCAGTGTTCTGCATCGCAGCTTCCTCGGAGCGGAGCTTCTAAGCTGAATTGAAGGCAGCTAAAATGACTGCAGGTTGCAGAACCTCTTCTATCTGTGTGTGTTTGTTTTGCGCTGATGCTTCGACACGCAGGCCACGCATCACACTGCATTGCTCACCAGCCCCGTGTAGATGCAACGTGCGGTTTTTGTTTTCTTTTTCTCTCTCTGTTCATAGTTAATTGTGCTGTCTGACGACCGTTTTAAAAACACTAAAATCCTAACAGAAGTGTTGCATTCCTCGGTGAAAGTAGTTGATAATTAATCTATTTGGAGAGAGTAATTTTGGAGCGTCAATCCACCTGCAGCTCCAGTTGGTGCGACTCAGGAGTTCATCATCTGTAAACCCGTGCAGTTTATCAGTGACCTCTTTCTCACCTCACCGTTAATAGTGGTGAAGCGTGTGACTTCATTTCAAGCTTTAGAGGAGAAAGAGTCTGTCCTCCGTTTAACGTGACTATGTTGTGGTGGTGAATTTAAATTATGTTAAATTTATGTAAAGATCTTTTTAAAAGCATTCTGCAGGATAAAATAACATGTGGTTTGTATGGTGATTGCCTATTACATAACAGAGGGACACTTTGATTGGCTGTGGTAGACGGGTGTCCTGGAAGAGTGGCCAAGGGTCTGGCTGCGTACAGTGCTTTGAAAAAAACATTCCACCCCTCACAGATTTGCTTTTATTTTGCACTTAGATGCTTCAGATAATCAGAGAAATGTTAGCATCATGCAAGATAACCAGAGAATATGCATAATGCACTTTTGAAATGCTTATTTTGTTTATTAAGGTAGAAAACAAGACTTTTCAACTGGTTGTGCCATCTTTGGTAACAACTACCATCGAGCTTTTGGGATAAATGGTTTTGATTGTTGTATTTCATTGTGGGGAAAATTTGGCCAAGAGAATCGTTTTAATTTGTTCTATTGGAGACTTTTCCAGTATGAAAGGCCTCCCACATTGCCTGGGACTCATTCAAGTCCAGACTTTAACTAGGCCGCTCCAAAACACAGCTGTCTTTAGAGCCATTCAGAGGTGGACTTCCTGTTGTGCTTTGGACCATTATTTTACTATAAACCAAGGACAGCTTAAGGTCATTAGTAGATGATTTTTGATCAAGAGGGCAATTTATTGCTCCATTAGTAAGGCATGTTTACGATGTCTGGATGCACCCCCAGACCATCATACAGCCACCTCCGTGCCATATGGTGCTCTTTTTCTGAAATTCTGTTAGTTTTATGCTAATGTCATAGGAGAAAAACCTTCCAACAGCTGCTTTGACCTTTGAACTCTCTGATGGATGTCATTTTTGCCTGTCTTTCCAAAACAATGTTGGTTTTTTACTCTTAGTTTATGACTTAACAAAGGGAGTGATTACTTTTCCACATGGTGCCAGATTATTTTTTTTTTCTCTTAAAAAATGTAATTATCTTTAAAACACTACACGGTGTGTTTATGCAAACTATCTTTGTCCACACCTGAAATGCGTTGACTGAAACATTGTAGACAAACATACAAGAACAGTAGAAGTCTAGGTAGAAAGGAAAGCTTATTCACATCTCTACAGAAACAAATACTAATTTTGTCAGGACTACAATTTGTAACAAGACATTAAGTAAACACAGGCAGTCTAGTCAGTGGTGTAGTTAAAGTCTCAGTTAGCCTTGAACTGATTGCACGGAGCGTTGAACTTTATCAGGACCTGTAAAGCAGTTCACCTCTACAATGGCTGTGCAAGATTGTGTTTTTCTGCGTTAGCACATGAATAGAGACATGCATGTGCACTTATGGGGCAATGTTTACAGTGAAAGCCGTGCATGCATGAATGGACATGTTATCAGGTTGTTGCTGCAGAGACAAAGACACTAAATGGACCAGGAAGTGAGAGTGAGGCAAACGGTCAGTTGCACAATCAGTGCCAAGCAAATCCGCTCCCAGTTGCTGAGCGTTCGGTCATGCCCAACATATCAACATGTTTATCCAGATAACAAAACAGCATTTCTTTTCCACACTAATGCAGCATCTCATGCCTCGACAACATCGTGTTTTTGTAAAATTTTAGAACTAACTTTCTTTCCATTTTGACTTTAACTTGATGAAAAGTTGCAATACTCATGACTCAGCTGTTCATTGTTTTTTTTCTTTGCCAGGCTTTTGTCACAGTTGCTTTGTTATAACAACCTGTGATGAGTAACTTGTCGGTCTGCTTGGCAACAGAAGTTCCTCAGACTTTGATTCTTGTTAAAAAAATCATCTTCATCAGAAGTGTTTCTTCGTGTCTTCTCGTAGCATGAAGCCACCTGTTCCCTTAGACATGCTGGATTGTCTGTGGATGTTTATGTAAACGCAGCAGTGTCTGAGTCAGCACACCTACCACAGATATCACGTAATCTTTGTTCTTGTACAGCTGTCTCCATCCTACGAACCCCTTTGTTACATTATACATAATAAATTTCACTCAGCTCTTTTTTGCTTTGTCTTAGTTCCTGCTATAGTTTCAGCAACTGTAGTTTATTTCACATTTTGTTTCCTGTGAGCGTGTTTTGTGTTATGTATTTTTCAGCATACATTGAAATAGATTATATTGTTCTAGACTGATAAGTAAAAAAAATATATAAATATCTAACATTTTTCTTTTTATTAAATCTGAATATCTTACGGGAAAGTTGCAATTTACACTTCGAGTTGAAGAAAATGTCCTACAGTCAAATTTTGTTATATATTATTGTACACAGTGGAAAAAAAAATATTTTAAATGCTCTATCTGTTGCTCTAATGTCTAATAACACTGCATGTTGCATGTTCATGACTTTGCTTGCATCTGCAGCGAAGCTTTAGCAATCTTCAAAGATTTTAAGATTCTGGAACAATAAGGCGTCTTCAGTCTCTTAGAGGTAATCTTGTCCCTGATTGACCGTGAAGAAGCGGTAGAGACATTTGACAATTTTATTTTTAGCATCTTTTTCCTGAGGCAAGAACATCTACATGCACAGATGAATAAACATACTCCTCACAAAGTAGCATCCCAAGAGTGAAGAAATGGATTCGAAAACATTGTTGTTGTTTTTTGTAGGCAGGAAAAAGTTTCTCTCTCTCTGTCTGACTTACACGTAGATCATTAGCATGTTGATAAACTCTATAAATCAAAGGACTAATTACACGTCTTTATTTCCAGCTACAGACCATGAACTATGTGGGTCAGCTGGCGGGCCAGGTGTTTGTGCAGGTCAAGGAGCTGTACAGGGGGCTCAACCCTGCAACGCTGTCTGGATGCATTGATGTCATTGTGGTCCGGCAGCCGGACGGCTCGCTGCAGTGCTCCCCGTTTCACGTCCGCTTCGGAAAGATGGGTGTGCTGCGGTCCCGTGAGAAAGTGGTAAGAGTCTCCTTGTTTTACGTTCACATCTAGTTGTGTTTTCTGTATGCTGTTTGTTAGAGGTGGTGTGTACGGATACAAGTAATGTTACAGGATAAAAAATAAAAATAAAACCAGCAACAGTATTCTTATGTTTATCTTATCATTTCTTTTATTTTCACAACATTTGCAGTATAAAACGTAAAAATGACTTTGACATTTTTCACTATGTAAAGGTGCATGTCTAGTACCACTTTATCAAGCAGTTCATTAACAAATTCCCTGCTAGATTATTTTCAATTATTTATTATTTTTAATTCTAATTTTACAAAGCTAAACTTCAATATATTTTATTGAAGTTTAATGTGATGGACCTACACTAAGTACTGCACTATTGTGAAGTTGGATATTAATGATACATATAATCCTTTTTGAAAATCTAAATTTGAAAAGACAGAGACTTTGCTCCTTCCCCCAAAATAAAATTCAAGTGCCAATTGTGTGTGTAAGTCACCAAATTAATAAATCCGCAGTGTGTAGTTTAATCTCATTATACGTCCAGCTATTCTCTGAAAGTCTAAGGGTTTTTTTGTTGTTGTGTGCATTGGCGAAAAACAACATAGTAAAGGTCGAGAAACACAACAGCCAGGTGAGGAATACAGTTGTAGGAAAGTTTAAAGCAGGATTAAGTTATAACACAGGATCTCTGGACATTTCTGAGAACAATCCATTGCTCCAAAATGGAGTAAGCCACAAACACAAACATTACATTACAATGGTTGCATCATACCTCAACTAAAATGTTTATATTTCCATAGGAGTAAAGTAAATTTCAGGGAGTTGTTTGGAACAGGCTAAGGGTCAACACTTTTGTTTCTCATAGGTGGACATAGAGATTAATGGAGAGCCAGTTAGTTTGCACATGAAGCTTGGAGAGAATGGAGAGGCTTTCTTCGTCACGGAGACTGAGAACACACTGGTGAGTGATGACTGACGGATTCATTACTGCAGTTCAATAAACACGAGCAATTATAGCGCAGAACACAGCGTAACTTGTAGACGTAGGTTTTCACTGCCTGAAATAACACACAGATGAGTGTGATTAGTTCCTGCCACCTTTTACAGTTTTAACTCCTTTACAATTCACTGTTTGATCTGTCGCTACAACTTGTTATTTTAACTGCCGTTCCTGCCCAGACAAGCCTGGAAAATCCAGAAAAGCATCCTTGGGCATTTTGTTTTCTACATGAAGCTGTCAGAGAAGGGACATCCTATCAAAAACTATTTAACATCCTTCCATTTGATTATTCTCAAATCTTTGTCATGGTTTGTTTTGCTCAAATATGGTAAAGTTTTGAATATTGTATCAGAAGCATACAGAGGGGCCTTAGTCCAAGTGAGAACAATAATATTGTTGCTTACTCATTAGTTAGATGGTGCTTTTGAACATCAGATGAGACATAAATCCACAAGCATACTGAGCAGATATTTTGAAATTTCCGGTGTCATTTTGGCTTTTATTCTCTTATATTCCTGGAAGAAATTACTCTAACTAGTAAGAAAGAATCAACAACTCAATCAAACTGGTTTATCTAAAAACACCCAGAGAGAGTCCAAAGTGTTTTAAGATGTCACCCTGCTGCAATCAATCTTTATGCTTCCGCAATACATGTCATATGTTTTATCTTAAGTTTTACTTACTGAGTGAATATCAAGGAAATAATTATATCAGCCTCAAACAGATACATTTTTACATATGTATATAAAATGCGAAAAATAAGTGTTTGAAATAACAGCGTAGTCGATGAGTCAATGTAACGTTAGCATCACACACCTAAAAGCTTTGCTCAGTAGCTTTGTGACCAGGGCAGGTCAGATGCATAACAAAGCCACTGCCAGGCTCCACCAGGCCAGCAGGGGGCGACCGAGAGCCTTTGGATTCTCACGCAGGAAAAATGTCAGAACGTATTTTTGTGGTTGCTTTTAGATTTTGGACAAGAAAAAGAGACTTTTGTGCTTGATTTATCCCCGCCCCTCTCCCCCCAAAAATATTAGATTTAAAAGAATTCTACATTTTTTAACTAATTCTGAAGAATCATCAAAACATATAACTTGCTTAGATTTTTTAAAGAACTGACACATACTGTGTGTAAACATGCAGTTTTACATTAGCAGCATCACAGTGTAATGCTTTGATTTTAGTTGATTTGAACAAATTCTACAGTTTTTCTTTACATCATTTATATCTTAAAAATATCATCATAAGTTCACTCTATGATATTTAATTAATAGATAAATGTTGCCTGACTTGTTAAGTCTAAAATATTTTCTAAATACACAATGCGCATATAATTAAACAAACTGATTCCCTGGTAATTAGTAAAATGTTGTCTTTTGGACAGTGGCGTCCAAACGTAAATCCTGCATGGGGCCTGGTTCGACACAGACCCGGCTCTGCCTTTGATAATGAGAGAATGTGTCTGGAAATGTAAGCAGGGCTTATTGCGAAAAAACAGATTCAACTGAGAGCATGTTGGCACTTATCCACTTCGCTTTTAGCTATGTGGAATAAGACAACAGAAAAAAGTACTCTAGCGCAGTAACATTTTAGGCACACTATCACCGGGGAATCCTGTTACATGGAGGCATTTGCAGCTGTAATTCTGGCTTAACAGGAAATAGACTAAGCTGGAGACACTTGTGTTTACTTTGAAATTAGTTTTGAGTGAAAGATAAGGATGCATGAAGGTTAGAGAGGAGCACTGGAGGTGGAGTTTGGCAGAGGGGCAGCGAAGAGGAGTGGCTACAACTTTTCTGGAGGAAAACAAAGCCAGCCCAACTCTACTAATGGGATAAACAAACGTGAGCAGTCACAATTACGTTAGTGGCACCACGAGAAGAGTTGTCTGCTTTCCTGAATGCAGAGTGATTTGGAAAAGGCGATTATTAGAGGGGATGAGCAGCTTCTAAAACTTAAGTTTTGTGTACATAGGTGTATATAGGAAGTGAGTTTGAATTTTCCTGTAAATAAACCATACTGTTCTGCTCAGATGTAGCTTTAAATCCTCTCCTTCTCTCAGCCCTCCCTTTACAGAGTGGAAAACTGCCAGAGACCTATTTATAGTTCTGACCAATTCACTCTCTGTGCCTTGTGTGTTCACACACAGAAATTCGCTGGTCACTGATCTGTGCAGACAGGACAGACAGGGGGACAGAGGATCAGACAGACGTACTGTACGTCATCTAAAAGCGGATCATAGCTTTCTGTTGGATGAACAGGTTTAGGAGGACCTTAGGGGACAGCTTGAGGAACTTTTAAATTTACATATTTTATGTGTCTTCGTTTTGCCCTTTCCCCCAGTTCTAATCAAAAGTTTCACATATTGAAGGAAAAAACTGTTTTTTTGTTAAAGGACTATGTGGGATCAACCCCAGACATCTTTTTCACTCCTACTCACCCGCTCTCCCTCCCTTTATCTACTCCTCAGGGTGTAAAATTAAACTTCGGGACTTGTCAGGACTTATGCATTTACAAATAATGTAGGTCCCTCTTGTGAAACCCCCCTCACCCTCCCAAAAAAAATAACATCATTGAATGTATCTCTCTATGTTCATATTGTAATTTTCTTAAGTATTTATATTAAATGTCATTGACTTATATGAAAAAAACTATTTATTTAGCTCAAACCATCACTTTTTTATTTAGCTTCATTTAAATCAAGTGTCTTGTTAGTAAAAATTCAGCTGCCTTTGGAAGAAAGGCAGTAAAGGTTTGAGGATGGAAAGTTAGAAGTGAATAAAAAGTCTGAGCTCAAACTGGATCTGGACTGGATGCTCCCAGGTGGGACAGATGTCAGTGCAGACGTGTTTTATCCTTGCATTGTGTGCATTCAGAGGACTGCTTCTATTCCTTTCCCAACTGAATGAGTTAGCCTGCACTACGGCATGTGTGCAGCCAAGCACACATGCCGTAGTGTGTGCTTGGCATGTGTGCTTGCCAAGCACTTCGTGTCCCCTATTTATCTCCCCCCACCCCCACCGTGATTTAGCTAATCTTGGCTCAAACGCTAAATCTCTCCGGATTTTGTCAAATCCGGTGGTGAGTGAAAGCTTCTGCCCATCTCCTGTTCTTTCAGCACATGACAAAAATCACATTGGCCATAAAACAGAGTTCCAGAACAATTTCAAATATTTGCAGTTTCACATATATTGCAGCCCAGAACATGATTCATTGTACATTTTTAACACCTCACCAGTCTCTGTGAGCTGTTTTTGCTCAGTCGAAGAACTCAAATGATAAAGGCATGCCTCCTGTCAACAGGAAGTGGTACCATCCTACCTTGCAACTTCGCCCATCATGACAGTGGGAGAGGAGTTGATGCAGACCGAACTGGGCAGGGGTGCTTCTCACCATCATGGTACGTTTGGCTAAAAATAAAGGATGGGATTTGTCATTTTGAGAAAAGAAAAATATTTATGCTGCTCTCTTTTATCACACAGACAACATCCCCTGCAGCACACTTCCTGTCCAGAGCCTGGGGCCGCAAGATGGAGCGACATCGAAGAAAAGGAGGAAGAGGAGGAGGAAAGCAAGGCCAGAAGGAGGAGGGGGTGCAGGAGGGAGGAGAGAGGACAGTGGGGAGGAGTTCTCAGAGGATGAAGACATGTTTACTATTGATCTGAGTTCAGATGAGGAGAAGGACGGGGACAGCAGCAGGTGAGTGTGGGGACATGGAGTGCAGCCATTTTTAATCACGAGATTAAATATCACGAGATCACTGTGGATCAGTTGGTTCAGACACAAAGTCCCATTAAACCAGCAGTTTCCACTTTTCTGTAAAGACTTTGAAATGTGCTCATAAACTAGTGTTTCTCTAAAAGCAACAATCTTAATACAAAACGCCCCTTAAGGTCAAGAAAAGAAGGATTTTCAACATGTTTTTTTAACACTGAGCTAAAGAAAATTCCCTTCAACAGTTTTAGCTTTCAGATATTTTATCTAGACAAGCAGTCATTAAATCTATGAAGAATAATACCGTTTGTTGTTGCCGCCTGCTGTCGTTATCATTTCAACAGAACAAGTCATTTAAAAATAATTATGGACTTCAAGCCTGCACCTGCTAGTGTTTACTTTAGAAATGTTTTCTATTTGAAGGATCTGTTTTTGTTGATTTCACTCCAAGGATTAGTCCTGCTCTCACGATATTCTCATTTCTTTTACATTGTGGATCACTCACTCACTGGCCGCCCTTATTGCAATGGTCTGAGGCCATTTTTAGAAAGTCCAACCACAACTGTGAGCTGGGAAAATTCCCAAATCCCTCAAAGACATGAAGGAATGTGCATTAATAGTTTCCTTCTCCTCTGACTTAAAGTCACTCAGTGCAGTTTTTAAATGCATGGATTCAGTTAAGCAAGACCAGTTTGAATTCCAGAGTGAAAACATAATAATATTACTTGTAGTGATAATAGCTCTGGATCTCTTGAAACATTTGTGGAAAAAAATCAGTTTGTGTACTTATTCCTGCGTGTGTGTGCGTGCGTGTGTGTGTGCGTGCGTGCGTGCGTGCGTGTGTGTGTGTGTGTGTGTGTGTTTGTGATCAGACCAGTGTACAATGATCTGGATCGTACAACCAACACCAATTCATACCACATGACGGAGTGGACTGAATCACAGAGGTATCACTTTGACACAAATGTGATCATAAAAGGGTGGGACAAATGTCCCACCCTTTTATGCTTCTTCCAAGGTGTTTTTTTATGACAGCATTTATGTTTAGCCTCAGTTTGCTTTAGCTTTTCTGATTCTCATTTCCTTTTTTTTCATTTTTTGTGTGTTTTACATTCCCCCTAATGAAGTAACATGATTAAGAAGACTCTCTCCATCCATCCATCCTTTGGTCTGTCCATCTCTTGTCCTCAGAGCACGTCTCACTGTTCCTCCCTTGCTGGGTATCATCTTCATTTTTTTCTCTTTCTGAATGAAAATACTGAAACTGACATAATAAATCAGCTTTTGTACAGATTTGAAGAATATGCTGTTTTCTTATAACATACAACAGTATATTATGCTTGGTCCTAATGTTGTGTCTTGTGAAATGTACTTGTACAGCAGTCCAGATGACTCAGCATCATCAACACCGAAGAGTGACTCAGAACTGACCAATCAGACAAATCCTGAAATTCTGTGGACCTGGGGCGAGCTGCCACAGGCTGCACAGGTATACACACACTGACAAAGGTTAGATTAATCACTTGGAGCTCATCATGAAATATGAGTGGTTAAACGATCAATGGAAACATGCAAAAAGAAGAAAAGCAATATACCTTTTTATATTATTTAAAAAGGTATAAATTAAGTTAGAATGCCACTTTGAATACATTTTCTTATACTCTTTTTACATTGTTGTGTTGTTTTTGGAGATCTTGTCTTATTTCCTGTCAGAATCAAATGTCCTGCTTGAACAGAAATCATTTTAAGTCTAAATCAGCCAAGGATGTGAATAATCTTGGGCAAATCTGCATATCTAAAGCATCAGTGGTGTATTCATAGTGGAAACACATTTATATGTCTTGCCTATAATTCCAGGAACCAGTAAGCAGAACTACGTATTTTTGCTTACTTGCTTTATTTAAACTCAAGCTTTAACTCTGAACATCTTGCTTGAGTATTTCTACAAACAAATCCATATTTAAATAGATACAAATAGGGATAATCAGCAATAAGAAAGTTACAGCTACTCAGCAGGAACAGTTTGTCTCTGAACTGATTAAACTTACAAGTTTAGGCTTTAGAGGGCATGCAGTAATATGAAACTGGGAACAAAAACAAAAACGCAAACTCCAGAGTGAAAAATCTTCCTTCTTTCCAGCCATCCTTCCTTGCTTCTCGCCAGAAGCAGGACTCAGCTGCGGCAGTCTCCATCCCGCTGACTGCAAGCAGCCACTTCAGAGCCATCACGGAGACGGGGTCAGCCCCGGAGGGTCCCTGTGGCTCAGAGTCAGCCCAGGCCACTGCCGCTGACGGGACCATGGACGTAGAAGGAAACAGCTGTGAGCCCAGGCTGAAGTTAACGATTACATCGGAGCAGAACTCTGGAGAAGAAAATGGTAAACAAAACGTTGGTTTCTGCAGTGGGACAAAAATAATTATTTCAGTGATCAAACCTTTGAAATGATTGCAATATTTTGGTTACATGTGACAGCCAAGTGGTGCCATGTAAAACATTTCAAAAGTGAAATATGTATGCTTTGATTTTATTATTTGTCAGTTTACAAGGTGTAATGTGCTCAATTTAACCTTTACTGACCTCTAGTGGCTATTTTATACCCTGTTATGTAGTATGTCCATTGTATGCCAAGAGTAAAATTAGAATTTGTTTAAATATATATGTATATAATTAGGCTTTTATTCTGGTGTGTTTGGAAATTTGAGGTTTGTTGTTCTTGTCTTTATGGGGTTGTGATTGTGAAATGCTAGTTTGCAAAATAATGTTGGATCAAAAACCTCTATGCTAGCTTTTACAAAGTTTCTGTCATTGCCCTGAGACAGTATCAGCAGCCACAGTTATGTAGGTTTTGGTAAATGTAGTTTCATTCGCTTGTTTTCATCCTTCAGTTGGTTTCTGCTGTTTTTTCCCATGCAGTCAAAGAGGCTGAGAATGTCGGCCAGTCGTCTATGGAGGTGGAGACCGCTTGTTCGGTGTCCCTAAAGTCTCTCCCCGGTCATCTAACTGAAGAAAGTTCAGGAGGAAGTCCTGTCAGAAGTACTGATTCACCATCGAAGAGGAAAGGTAGTGGCTGCCTTTTGCATAGCCATAAACAATTCAGATACCATATTTTGTATGGGTGCTATAAATAAAAAAACGTAATCTTGTCTTGTTTTAGAAAAACGAAGCCAGCATCTGGGGGCTGATGGCGTATATCTGGATGACATTACGGGGCTGGAACCTGAAGTTGCTGCGCTCTACTTCCCGAAAAGGTAAATTTTATTCAGGTGTTGATAGTCAGTCCAACATCCAATCTATTTAATTTTTGACACTCTTGTTTCAGTGTTTGGTAAACTTAAGTATAATTTTATAGCAAAAGGACTTCTACATGTTTGAGAATTTATTTTTGTGAATTTAATTTTTTACATATACTCTTAATCTTGTAGGCGATATAGTATTATGAGAATACTATAATCGACTTAATAAAAGTTTTACAGAAAAATCCTTTAGGATAACTGCATGTGTCTGTCTCGTCAGTGATGGAGGAGGCAGCTCTACGAGGGGGGACTCAGAGATTATGATGGACGAGAGGAGCACCAACCAGTCCCCCCAGTCAGTGGGCAGCAGTGGCGTGGACAGCGGAGTGGACAGTTTGTTGGACCAGATAGCTGACCTGCCTCATGTTGCCATCTCTTTGTGCGGAGGACTGTCAGACAACAAGGAGATCACGAAAGGTAGGAAAATGGACCGTGAATATTCTGTATGCTTTTTGCAGAAAAAAAAAAAAATTCTTGTGTTAATTACTGTGTGTTAACCCTGTTTTTGTTCATCAGTTTATCCTCTTCCTATATTGTGTGTGTTTTTTAAACCACAGAGCAATTCCTGGACAGAGCAGTTTCTTACCAGCAGTTCTCAGAGAACCCGTCTATTATAGATGATCCTAACCTGGTGGTCAAAGTTGGAAACAAGTAAGCGTTGCTCTTTCAACAAGTTCATGTTTCATTTGGGAAAACATGATTAAAGATTTCAAAATAGTCAGCCATCATATCTGGGAAGCACTGTTTTTCAAACGTGTCTTAATATTCCTGACATCTTTAAATGAATACTCATAGCTAATAATCAATCAATCAATCAATCAATCAATCAATCAATCAATCAATCAATCAGTCAATCAGTCAATCAATCAATCAAATTTTATTTGTATAGCAGATTTCAGCAGCAAGGCATCTCAAAGTGCTTTACATAATTAAAATAAAAATAAAAACTGAATAAGCAGTGAAAAAGAGAGAGATTTTGAAAAAGATTAAAACAGATAAAAAGATATAAACATTATTAAAAGTAAAGATAAAAATTCAGAGTTTTAGCAGAGCGACAAAAATAGCAATGTGTTTTGAATACCAAGTGTAACTCTTAACTTTGAACTGGGATTTTCAGAAGTTATAACCCAAATATTTAATATTCTGAGCATTTTTTTACCTTAACTAAATAAGTTTTTTGAAATGCTCTTTATCGCCCTCTGTGGTGTGTTGTAGGTACTACAACTGGACCACGGCTGCTCCTGTTATGCTGGCTATGCAGGTCTACCAGAAACCCCTGCCACAGGTAAGAGCAACACAAGGTTGGAAAAACAAGACGCCCCATTTATTTAGCATTGCAAATGCTAAGGAAAGTATTACATATAATTTTATTAAGATGTAGTCTCAGTGGTATAAAGTATTTTTGCTTCCGTCATTTAAAGCATCGGTTAGTTATTTTGCTACAATGGATCATTTTGCTAACATTTTTTGCACAGATTTTGTTGCAACCCTCTGCATTACATGTCCCCTGTGCACGCCCAGCATTTTGCCTCTGAATATAAAACCTTTCGCTTTTGCTTCAGTTATTGTCAGTATAAAAACTAAAAATGAACGCATGCCTCTGCAGTCATTTCTGGCTCTCAAATACATTGATTTCATCTTAAGTGACATCAGATCTAGGTGGTTGACGTGAATCATTTGTTTTTAAATATCTGGCATTACCCCAAGTGCTTTGAACTATTATTAGAAGATCGCATCAGCAGTGTAATATTGCTTTAAATCTGTTTTCCTGGCACTGAAATAACGTCATGTCTTTTTGCTCCTTCTTTTTTCCCCTTCATTTACATAATTTCTCTCACTTACCATCAAATTGGCATTTGTGTTCACCAAGTGCTGGTGTCTGAGTTATGTTTTTTCTGTTTTTGGCCTCTTCTCATACTGCTTCCCTGGTCTGTTTGGCTCCACCACTTCAGAGCCTGTACGAATTTCTGCTGTTTCCTGGCTGTTGATCAGAGCATGTCTTTTCTTGTCTGATTCTGTTTTCCGTGTTGTTTTTCTGTTCTCCTTGCATGGCTGTGTGTTAGTGCGGAATAATTGGGGTTCAGTTATCTCTTTCCTACTTCTTTCTTTCTTTTCTGGCTGTCATTCCTGTGCTTGTGCTAGTACATTTCCAGTCATTTTTGAGTTGTATGGCATCATTTTCCTCAGGCCTCGGTGGAGAATATCATGAAGGATAAGATGCCTAAGAAAGGAGGACGCTGGTGGTTTTCATGGAGACGGAGGAACAGTGACTCTAAGTCGGTCAGTCCGCAGACAGACACATTATTCTTTTCTGATTAGTTTTGGGGAAATAATGCCAACAGAATCAGAGGATATAATATTTCAGCTTACTGAGTTAGCTCTGATCTCTTTGCCCTTCAGGAAACAGCTGCAGAAATGGGAGAGAGAGAAGATGGCTCACTCACTTTGACCTCAGTGAACTGGTGATTTTTCCCACCTAATGACATGGTCACTTTATTCTCTCGCTTTAAAATCAGTTTTCCTGTTTAACCAAACTCGGTGCCTTGAATGTCTTAGTTTGAAAGATGACTTCTCCTCAAGCGACGAGGACCACGCATCATGCATTCAGACGCCAGAATCCTTTCAGCCGGAGCCTGTTTTAAACTCCACCGGTGTGTGTTATAAGAAGACTCTACGGCTTACGTCAGACCAGCTGGTACTGTAACTGTCTTCAATGTTATTTCTGTTTTGAGGTTTTATAACAAAGAGAATAATATTTTACCAAAAAAAAAAAAAAAAAAAGCAATGAACCGCAGGTTAAATATTTAAAGTACATTTTAAGTAAAACCATGCAGTTTACGACCTTCTCAAGAAAATATTTTTCCTGCATTAGTGTGATTTCCTAGTGGAAAGACTGCAAAACTGAGCCTTTATCTAAAAAAAAAGCCTTAATTTAAAATAATTGTTGGCCAAAGTTGTAGAGAGTCGGTGCTGAATCTCTGGAGCTCCAAGTTTATGACCTCGATTGTGTTAAACGTTTGGGATGCCTGTGCAAAGCACATAACACTAAATAAATTACTTCTAGAAATCCATTTACACTTCTTTATCCTGTGCTTTGCATAACTTCCTGAATTGTGGTCTGTTTGTTTTTATAGGCTAGCCTGCAGCTAAAGGAAGGGCCCAATGAAGTGGTGTTTAGCGTAACCACCCAGTATCAAGGCACCTGCCGCTGTCATGGCACAATCTACCTTTGGAGCTGGGATGACAAGATTATCATCTCAGACATAGATGGAACCATCACCAGGTAAGAAGCAGCAAGTCATCTGCCATCAATAATCATTTCCAGCTTGTTACCAGTAGATGGCAGGTTTTCCACGAGTTGTTCCTCTGTTGAGGTTTGTTTAATGCAGGTTTGGTGTGTAAAGTTTGAGCTTAATCATTGTTGTGTCTGTGTCACAATGTGCTTCAGGTCCGACACTCTTGGCCACATCCTTCCCACACTGGGTAAAGACTGGACCCACCAGGGGATTGCACGGCTCTACCACAGAGTCAGCCTGTGAGTCTTGCCTAAGAATTGTCCGTTTTGTCGTTAGGTGTGCACTCCAGTCGTGTGACTTGGAATTGAGTGAGACTTCAGTCACAAATGCAATGATATTCGACTTGATGAACTCAAAAGAAACTTTGGACTCGACTCAAACTTCCATAACAGTTGGTTCTGACTTGTGCTTGGACATGAGCCATTTCACTAGAAAATACCAAATGCCAAACACAAACTGTTACATGGAATTGCGCCTGGTGTGCTACAATGGAACACCTGGCACACAATCCAGCTGCTGTGCCTCTTTGGCCATTTGCCAATATTTCCTCCTCCAGTTTCTGACACGCTTCATTCTCCAGGTTGTTTACCTTCACTGCGACTCTCTGCACTGTGAGCCTGAACCAAAGTCAGTCCAATCAGCAGCAATAATCATCTAATGTAATGAGCTTGATCGTTTAAATAATCCTACTTGCTGTTCTAATGATCTGATACTCGTTCAATATCGTAAAAACAGGTTGCAAGTGATTAACTGGGAGGTAATCTTCATTTTGCATAGAAATAATTTTTTTCATTATTATTGTCATAAATACGTCTCCCCATTTTTTTTCCTCAATTTTTTCCACTTACTGCTTGATCTGGCAAACAAAAACATCTTTAAAAATAACTTAAGACTCTCAAACGTGCTAATTGTTACTCTGTGATTCGACAGCATATTTAGTCAATCACTTATTTAAGATTTGAAAATAAAAGTTTAGACTCAAGTTAGGACTTGCATGTCTGTACTTTGGAATCAGTTTGGGACTCTAATGTGTTTACTTGGTACTTGACTCGTGACATAGATGGAAAGACTTGAGGCGTACTTGTGCCTTGCAAAACAATGACTTCGCTCCACCTCTGATCTTTAAAATATAATAAATAAGATTTCTGCTTGTTCACCACACATTTTTAAGTGTATACTAAAAGGAAACACTAGACCTGAAATGTAAACAGTTCATTTAAGAGGTTTGGAAAGGGAACTTCTTAAGGAGACGGAGGCACATTTCAAGGTATCAAAATGATGCAAAGTAAAATTTCTTTTAAGATATTTTTGATATACACAGCAATTTTATAACAACTGTAGATAAATGATTGTGCTATAACATGCCATTTAATATTTTTATATAAAGAGTTGTTTTGTTTAGTTTGATACTGTGTTTTGTAACTGAATCATCTTTTTCTGTCACAGAAACGGGTATAAATTCATGTATTGCTCAGCTAGAGCGATCGGCATGGCTGGGATGACGAGGGGCTACCTGCACTGGGTTAATGAAAGGGGAACCATGCTGCCTCTGGGCCCGGTTCTGCTCAGCCCCAGCAGCCTCTTCTCTGCCTTTCACAGGTCTGTGAACTAGACTCAAGTAATCAGCAAAATGTACGGTCATATTTATTAATATATGTTGTTATTATTCAGCGGCTCAGTTCCCTGAAACACAGTACACAGGTTTCATCATGTGCAGCACTTTGAATTGGCTTGTTGCTGAAATGTGCTCTACAAATAAACTTGCCTTGCCTAAGATAATTACACACAGTGATGTGTTCAATCCTTCATTACTGTTAATTATGTTGATTTTCAGCTTGCAGGTAGTGAAAACACGACATTTAAAATTAGAATATTACATCAGACCAATAAAAAATATACAGTAATGTAGTCCTTTGTGAAAAGCATGTTTAATACCTGCCTAATAATTGTTATCTTTTAAAGTCCATCAGAATGTGACATTTAATTTATTGAATAGGACTGTGTGTACAGCTTATAGTAAGGCTGGACAGTATCGGGAAAGTATTCGAAATATAATATTCCCTCAAAACTCTGTGTTTTCAGGGAGATTATTGAAAAGAAACCAGAATTGTTCAAGATTGAGTGTCTGACGGACATCAAGCATCTTTTCTACCCGAACACTGAACCTTTTTATGCCGCTTTTGGGAACAGAGCCACGGTAAGAAACCTGAACACGCACAGTCGCAAACTGTGTACAGCCATTTTCTGATTACACTGAGACCCCTTGATGTCAGCTTTGAGTCAAGTTTCAATTTCTAAAATATTTGACAAGCACAATGAAAGCTAATTTTGTTTTTTGGTTTTTGTATTTTGAACGAAAGGAATAGATGTTTTGGTGCTGATTGAGAATGTTTGATTCCAGGATGTGTATTCGTATAAGGAAGTCGGCATTCCTCTGAACAGGATTTTCACTGTCAACCCAAAAGGAGAGCTGGTACAGGAGCATGCCAAAACAAACATTTCCTCGTAAGTAATACCCGCTGTTTGTTTCTAATTTCCATTGATGTGATTTCACTAAAAACACTCTTGCAGTTTTAAGCTTTTAAAAAATATATAAAATCTTGTTTTTATGGCTGCGTCTTTGTTCCTTTAAGATTTGGACGCCTGTGTGAGATGGTCGACCACGTTTTCCCGGTCCTGCTTCAAAACGAGGAAGCAGAAATCCCCTCCTCTGATAGTTTTGATCAAAACACTGACTGGAGGAAACGGTTGCCTGACAGTAGCAGTCATGAGGAGGATGAGTCCCAGCCTATTGAGGCAAACTGAAGAAATAAAACAAAAACATTGGATCTTCAAGACTGCAACTTTGGCTTGTCCTGGTCATGATGACAGTATCAGAGGTTCACATCTGAGATCAGAGGTGAACTGAGATGGAAACCGGCCCTGAGGATTTTCCTCTAAAAATGGACAATGAAAACAGTTCCTACGCTAAAACATTACCTATAGGTAATTGTGACTGCTCGTGTAAAATAAATGAATGTATGTATAACTATGTAAGCAGAATAACTAAATAAGTACAAAGTGGAAATAATAATTAAGGGAAAATAGGGACTCATTTTCAGGAAAAATAATTGTGGAAAAGGGAAGTTTTGGGAAAAAAGACAGAAAAATGAACCTGATGCATTTCAACAAAAGGTTGAGAGTTCCTCACAAAGTAAAACTAACACATGGTTTAAAGCACATATGTAAAAGTGTACCATCTCTCTCTCACACACACACACACACAGACACACACACACACATACCACTGCAGGAAAATGTTTACCTCCTCTTTTTTTTCAGTCCCACAGACCTTTTCATTTAGATTAACACCAATACAGCTGAACAATAAAACAACATTTCCTATGTTATAATGTAATATGTAACTTTAGGTTCTTATGCAGTATCTCCACGTTTTCTTCAGGAAAGAATATTGACATTTTTACTCAACACTGGCAACTTACCACCAAATATTATGCAGACACAAAATGCAGCTTAGTGTGACCTCATGCACATGTGAATCTCCTAGACCTCTCAAACACAGCGTTACACGACAGCCATCCAAGTTATGCAAAAAAAAAGAAAAAAAACACAGGTATTGTTTTCTATGACAACAACCTCCTCTGCAGGTGCGACTAAATATTCGTGGTATTTTGACCGTGCTACTGTGACAAATTTGTCTAGTTTTCTGTTATCGTGTTCAAGATAAATGCAGGACAATGCAAACAATGTTGTGTAACATGTGGTAACTTGTGAGAATGTAATATATAAATTACACAATATTCTAATGACTAATGTTCATCAATGCAATTTTTTTTATGTTTATGCAGGTCTGAGTAAATGTAGAGTTTTGTAATGTACAGAGGCAGATAAGTAAAACCATGTGTCCATCCTGTTGTTGTAAAAAGAAAAGACAAACAGTGCATATTGTTGTGTCAGCATTTCTTTTCCATTCTTTATTATATATGTATGTGATGCAGAAGCCTTGCTTTGTGTGTAGCTCAAACAGGGAGAAAACCACTGTAAATAACATAAATGTTGTTTGGTAGACTACCCAAAGTTGCAAAAGATTTTGAGATGTTGTGCACCATGCAGTGTTTTTTTCTTTTATTGTATTTTTATTTTTATTTTTTTACTGGTTCTCATTCAGCAGCAGCTATTTAGTACATTGTTGAAGCCACTTTCTGAGTAAAGCTGCAGTGTTTTATCAAATGTTTCCTACTAGTTCCTCTGGCCTCCAGTTATACATCTAGTTGACTGAAATGTCCCGGTATATTTCTTTACAAAAGGAGCAATAGTAAAAGAGCAACTCTTTTTATATAAATCAACTTTATAAAAGGAATCACAGTAATGTCTTTGCTTTTACTTTTATTATGCAAACTATTGTTTAGTAAAAGGTTAGAGAGGAATCCAGTTAATATTCTCCCAGCTGATCATGATTATGTTGTGTTGTCGTTTAATAATTGGACGTCCTGCTTTAGGTCTGGTGATGAATTAATCAGGACTTTACCCTTTAAGTTAAGTGAGATATTAACTATGAAAGAGGCATGTGATGTATGAGCTGTTTTCAATGTTAAAGATCAAATAACAATCGCATTTTAGAGATCTGCTTTTACTTTTAGAAAGTGGAAAAACTTAATTAAATCAGTGACTACAACTTCTTCTCAAATTATCTTGTAATTGTCATGTTTTAATTCTTTCTGTGAAAGATTATTTAAAACTTAAAACATTCTTTCGGTCTCTCTTTATTTCCAGTTAACTTTATCACATGTAAAGATTGCAGTTTTTAAGGCAAACAACAGTTTTACTCAACGTGTCGTGAAAACTGTTCTTTGCAATCCAGTCTAAAATGTAGAATAAACAATTTTCAGAAAACTATTGTTCCAATTTGTGTGATTTATTCAAGCATGAATATGAATATACTTTGTCTCTTTTTTCCTTCTCATCAGAGCATTCCTCACTTTTGCTGGATTTATATAACTCAAATCTGCATTAATCTGCGCCGACAAGCAAAATATGACGTTTCTGCAAATGCAAATATAGACTTGAGAGAAAAAGAGACATAATTTTCGTGCCTGGAAACAACACATTCTTCTAAATCAGTACTATCCTCTTTAAAGTCACTGGCCTCTGGTGCTTTTTCTTTCCCACACTACTTTTGCATGCATTAGCATTTCTTTACGCCTCATGAGCAGAGAACCTCCAGAGTGAACAGATGTATCAGTTTTACAAAAACAGGAAATCGTCTCTTGTTGCTTTGAACTCTCACAGACTATTTCATCACCTTCTCCTTTAGTTCTGCATTTTTGCAGTAATAAACTCAACTGACTGACTTGATACAGAATGAACCAACAGACACACACAAATATATCAAACTTATGGACATATAGAAGTAGCTATATATGGAGTTTAAATAAGGATTAAGGGAGAAACGGTTTGAGAGGTATCAATACTTGTGCAAGCGGACATCGAACCATGCTGACATTTAATATGCGGGCAACAATTACTGGACGACAACACAGAGTGGCGACTTTGGGGTGCAGAGTGCAGCATGAGCCACAGACCGCCCATTGATGTAACACAACTACTCCAGATGTTATTCTGATTTGGAACAACAAGTCCAACTCGCAGCACTGAGCCCACATCTGCACACGGTCAGGCTTTTCTCCTGTTATGTTTTAGTCTTACTTTGCTAACGATTGACTACTTTGTCCTTCAAATTAGACGGCTATGTTAGTTTATGTTCGCTATTTTACCGTAAGTGAATGTTTGCTTTCCGAATAGGAGGGATTATTCAAGCTTGCGGTCAAAAGCCGAGGTTTGCGCGGTTAAAAGGTTTTTTTTTTTCTTCTTTTTTTTTCTGAGCGCAGCTGTTAGGTCGAGCTGTCATGTTTTACTGAGGACGTGGTTAAAAACTCACAGCAGTGTAATGAGAACTTAGGGGTTTCCTTTGTTACAGCCACAGATGGGCAGAATACCCAGAAATGAGCTGCTCAAGTAAGATGAAGCAAAAGTACAACGTAAGCGTCAAACAGAAGTTTGGAAAAAAAAAGAAGAAGTAACTAATCATATTTAAAAATGATTAAATCAAACAGAGAAAAATGTAAATTCTGCTATTTATAAAAAATAATTATTGCAAATAAATAGCTTGTCCCAATTACTTCTCAATAATAATTTCAAAATAAATACCTTTATTAGTGTTTGGTTAAAACAAGATTGCTCACTTACTCATGCTGGGTTGAATGTCCAGAAATTAAACTCAAGAGAAGCAATACTTCACATATTTCATACTTGATCAAAAGTAGAAAGTAAGATTCACTGGAATGTATGTACTTGTTCAGTTGCTTGTCTTACAACTTGAGCTTGGTGAAAACATTGATTTCTGTTACTGGACTCTACCACCATCACCCTCAAACCACAGCAATATTTTTTTTATGACAAAATGTTATTTTATTATGTTACTGAAAATAATTAAAAGCAATTATTTTTTGTAGCATAAATCTCTAAAATAGATAAATATTTTCAAACAGACTTCAGACAGACTGCCACATTTCTATGTATTTTATTGCCCCTAGATGTCTGTTGAACTCTACCCTGTGAGTGAACCAGACGGGAACAATGAAACCACTCAGGATTTCACACTGGGAGGGAATAAACCTTTACACCGCTTCCTAAGGTGTCAACCCAAGGTCGTTGGGGTAAGGAGAACGAACACACACACACACACACACACACGCACACACACACTTCAGATTACTTATTGGTAAAAGATGGTTGAAAGAGTCATTCCTAATTTCTTCTAGACGGTTATGCTGGTCATCGGGTCATCCTTGGTGATTGTTGCCATCGCCACCTACTCAGACGTCTACATTCTCCACATGTGGATGGTCATCCCTCCAGAGATTTTCATGGGAATATTGGTTGGTAGCTTTCTAAAAATGACCTTGTTCTGAAGAAGCTGTAAGCATCGGGTTTTACAGTTGACTAATTGTCTCTCACGCCTCTTACAGCTCACCATCTGTGGGATTTTATATATTGTGACACAGCACAGACCCACCAAGAAAACTGTAAGTTTTCCTAAATTACCAGTGGATGTAGCTGAGCCTCCTTGTTAGGGAAGTTTGCACTAGGTGTTTTTGTTACCTTGTTCATCATCTCTGTGCTCAGGTAACCATATCATTTGCTCTCAGCATTGTGTCGACGCTCGGGGGGTTTTGGACAATTTTCGTCATGCTCATTAACTTCCACATCTACTATGGATACAGTAGTGATGAACACGAACACAGCAATGACACCGACATTGCCAATGAAATACCATGGACATCTCATATAGACGTAATTATTGTTTCAAAAATGTCTTTTTGCTTGTTTGTTGTAAAATTTCAGCTCTCAACCTGATTATAATTTATTGTCTGTTATTTAGCATTGTGTCTTTTAGTTTGAGGACAGTTGCAGATGTTTATGTCCAAAGGTTTAGCTTTGTGGCTCTTTAAAACAAAGCCCAAACAAAAATTGCATGTATGATTAAATAATTGCCTTGGATAAACGTCAGGCTCCGTCAAAATGTCTCTGTTGTGGATTTTACCGTTATTTAAGAATTAATGTGTTTTTTTTGTTTTTTTTTGTTTTTTTGAGCGTTTCGTTTTGTTTTTCTAGGTTATGGGACTGACCTTGGAGGTAGTCTTTTTGTTGTACAGCTTCGTTGGTACAATTATCTTCATCACCATGTCAGTGCTGGCAGGAGCTGCCCTCCGGTCAACAAAAACTCAGGTACAACAACTCAGATGGAGCTTTAATAGCTCTGTAAGCAAATTCAATGAAGTGCACCGTAATGCTGCTCCACTGCATTCTGTGCTGCTGCTGATCGTCTTTGTTTTGTCTCTTTTAACTGTCTTGGCTTTCATCTCATGGCTGTTAGGGATTTTGCCGAGGTGTGAGTGTGTGTTGATCACTACACTCTAAAAAGTGTTTTTGGGCTGTAGTTCATCTTATGGACTTATTTACATTAATTTAACTTAATTATTTTGCTTTTGCTATGACAACTTACATTTTTGTGTTCATTTAACTCAAAACTTACAAATCTTTAACCTGAAGGAACTTTTCACTTTGACTTTACTTAAAACAATTGAGTTCAACGCCAGTTTTGTATCCTAAGTCTGACCAACTCAATTTATTATGATCATCCAACTCAATTCACTAAGTTCTTCCAACTCAATTTGCTAAGTTTTTATAACTTAATTCATAAGGGGGTTTAACATGACAAATTTAAGTCATTCTTACTCAAATCATTTATTTTGTTCTAATAAACATTTAAAATCTCTTTGATTTAATTCTACAGAAAGTCAACTCAAACTTTTAAGAAGTTCCAAACTAAATTTAAATAATATTTTTACAGTGTCATCTAAATACACAAATCTTTTCCTTAAATAACCTTTTTCACTTTGACTTTACTTGAAATAATTTTGTGTCCCATGTCTGACACCATGACTCAAGCTTACAGGGACACTTTCCCAGTTAGCGACGGTGGCTCTGTGGATAGAGCAGTTGCCTTGTAATCAGAAGGTTGACGGTTCGATTCCAGCTTCCTCCTGCCGTATGTTAATGTGTCCCCTGGGTACTTAATGCCAAGTTGCCAACCAATCTGAGCATTAAATAAATGTGTGAATATGTGCTTTCAGTGGTCAAAAGTGCTATTTAAGTTTATTTACCATTTTTGAAGTAAACTAAATGATTTGAGTAAGACTGACTTAAATTGAGTTGGGTGATTATAATATATTGAATTGGTTAAACTTAATAAATTTAGTTGGATAAACTTAATTGAATTGCTTGTTACCTACAGAAGCAATTCAATTAAGTTGGTTCAACTTTTTTCTTTTTAGAGTGTAGCGCACAAAACAACTCAAATCTTGTATTTCACTTCATTTTAGCTATTTTCCACTGAGTCTCTTCAAAATATATATTTTAGAGATTTTAGAAAGAGCTAAAACAACTTCATAATCCTTCCCTAAGATATACTGGAATCTGCAAAATGTGAGTATTTTAGGTGTTTGTGTTACTGGCTTTCATTTATATTTTGATTATTTGTTTTTTTTTTGTCATTGTCATTATGTTCAGGTTTATTTCTTTCTTTTTGTGTCATGTTTTGTTTTTTTTTTTCTTAGGCTCCTACGTCTATGTTTCTGAACTCTGATTATATTTTTTCCATTTAAATAATTTGGTGTTTCAGGTTTAATAAGTAGTTTATAGGAAGGAATTTGTTTAGCATTTTGATATTAATCATAATTTTTTTTAGTGCCCATTTTTACTGAAGCATAAATACAATTTAGGTTGATTAAAATTGTAGGTTTTTGATTGCAATAACTTCCAGCTCCCAGTTGTTTTGTTATGATCCCTAAATAAACTTTAACCATTGTAAACTGATCAAATATTTTTTGCCTCTATAAAAGTGTGGTGTAGTTGGTTTAAAGGCTGAAAAAATTCATCCTTCAGACAGATTTTATTTGGAGATTAAGCATTATAATCAGATTATGACACTGATATAATGATATAATACTTCATCACTGATTAAAAGTATGACCTGAGAAGCGTCTGTCTCACTGAAAACATAGGTACAACATTCATTATTAAACCCAGCATTCTTTGTCTTCTGTTTAGGCCATTGTGGTGATGACGGCGACGGCAGCTGAAGCACCAGTTGAATGAAAAGTGAAGAAGGTCCAAACTTTCGCAGCTCAAGCAGCAACACAAAGAATCTCTCATTTATTAACAGATGTTCAAATATTGGGCTTTCTCTCTGACCGTAGAGAACACAATACAAATAATCCAACTAATGTGTGGTGTGTCCAGTCCTGTGTCTTACTGCCAGAAATTGTAAGCCAGCGTCATCAAAGTAAAAACACTGAGCTTTGCCGCTCAGCAGTGGTAGCAAGCTGCTGCCCCTAGCTGCAGCCTGGAGTTCATCTTATTTTTGTGTCATCTGAACCAGCTAAACCAGTGACTGCAACAGTCAAACTGTGTGGACATTGTCAGCACTGCGAGCAAGACACAGAAAAACGCATAGCACTTATTAGTTCCAAGTGGTAACAACTTAATCTGTAATTCATAGATTATTTAGAAATAATACATCAGCTACAGTGACTATTTGTTAGTATTGTTTCGCTCTCCTGTTTAGTAATCTGATTTGTTTCAAGATTTTATGCTGCGTCTATGAAAATGTTCAAGATCCTGAGATGCTATGTGAAATGAAAAGGAGTCATGTGTTTATGCTCCCCTGTCTCTTCGAAACCCTCAGATTATGAGGCCGTACTTTTAGCAGCCACATAAGAAGTTCAGTTTGCAGTGTTATCCTCATTGTACCAGAGTGTACCTCTGATTAACTATACAAAAATGCAAACAAACACTTATCATTGCAACCACATGTTTCCAATGACGCAACATACTTAAAAAAAACAACAAAAAAAACAAACTGGTATAAGTGGCTACTAACCTCAGATGTTACAACGCACTACAACTTTCACAAAAGCTGACGCAGGCAAGAAAGATAACCAAACTGATTTGGTAATATTTCTTGGGAAATGGACACTAATACCGCTGCATACAAATATTTTCTTCAGAAATACTTGTTCCCAATGTCAATGGAACTTCAACCTGATATTTAGTGTCAAGTTGCCGTACCTGATTCTGGCAATGGGCATGAGTTATGTTCAGATCTGTAACTCCAAAGTCAACAACTTTAAGCTTACTTCTTCATAGTAGTCATTACAATGCAACCAACATATTTTTGCGACCCGATGTTCTAGATGCTAAGTAAACACATTCCCACGTCAAAAAGGGTCATCATTTTATTGACAGTGCAGGACTTGAGTGATGTGTTCTGTAAAGAAATTATAAAAATCCTATAACTACACAAGCTCTCATATTCAGTGAACGGCATAGAATACAAGTAGAGTGGGAAGTATGAGGTCTATAACAATGGAAGGAAATAAAGTTGCAGAAAGAAAACCAGGCAGGCCTAGGCAGGTAGACTATTACTCCATTAAAGCTGCTAATAGTTCCAATAAATGCTTTCCAAAAGAATTTCATCGTGAAGTTAATCATGTGTTTCTTTAATTTGTATGTTAAATTATCCTTAGCAGAAGGATAGGACAACAAATCCCCTCCTCCCCCCCAAAAAACTAATACATCTAAATTTTTTTATTTTATTTATTTTTTTCATAAGCGGAATGCCTCAAAGTAGGATAAAATGTCAGCGGGATATTGTTGACATTGTGATCATTTGTAGCAACATTATCATTTTACATGTATGTGAGGTGTTTTTTATTATTAAACTTCCAACAATAAAAAAAAAAAGTAAATTCCACAAGTTAACTTTGAAGAAACCCATTATAATAAACTTGGCATAAACAAGACAGAACACTCTGGAACCTCTGGACTGACTCTTTTGTTTCGTTAGGTGAAGTTTCACAGCAAACCAGCAGCACAAATGTAGAGATGTGTCTTAGAGGTTTTAAACCCCCTCTACTTTCTTTAAATGTTTCTTTCAGGAAATCAGAAAAGTGGTCATGGTCAATTCTTCTTTGAACTTTCCAGGGGGTCTTTAAAGCTATTCCTCGAGACAATTTTATTTATCCATGTCAGTAACTGATCATGACAGCATAGGTTTCTGTATGTGCTTCAGAAATAAGGCAGATAGAGAACCAGAGGATAAACAGAAGGCTACTGGCAGAAGGCACAGGAATAAATTTGTTTTTAGCAACACTCCCTTCTCCAGTCCCTCCCAAAAAATAACACTATCTAAAGTTTTCTTTTCATGTCTTTTTAAGGGAGAAATATCCCAAGACATGAAAACGACTGCAATATGCATCATCTGTCAGTTCATATTCTACACTGACTTGGATGTTGAGCTAATAAGCATCACCTTGTTTGTGCTAAATTAACATTGTCTGTTTATTAACATTATTAACATCTTTTATATGGATTCAGCTGCATAAATACAAACATCTGTGTGACAATGCAAAATAAAATGCTAAAACTGTTTCTTGACTGAGCTGCCATGTCATTTCTTAGATTTTGACGCACTTGCTGTGCAAAAAAAAAAACAAACAAAAAAAGCTTTCTGGTAACAGCCAAAAAAATTTAGCGAAGTGGAAGTGACTTTTATCTTCTCGATGACTGGGGAAGTTAGGAACGCTTCATAGACATATTTTGTTATCTCGTGAGAACAGTGAAGTCTTCAACACACTCCAGGCACAAACATTGCCGCTGAATTGTGGCTTTAGTTAGAAGCAGGAAAATAAAAAATCTGAAGCTGCCAAATTCCCAGCATCTGAAGGTTCTACATGTAACGGCTAATAACATCTCTCTGCAGTTTCATGTCAGGTAACAAATGCTGACATCAATTTTTATTGATGTCAGCAGACTTCAAAGGAAAATAGCTGCCAAAAATAATTGTAGTAGTAGAAAAATAAATTAAAAATGTAACAGGACAGATTTGTTCTTCATCAGCTGCTGGGGAAGATCATGATGAGAAGTGGCTAAAGATGCCTTTGCTGCTAGATTTTTACACTGGATTCCAAAGAATGCCACAAACTGAGAAACGTGAGGTTTTCAAAACCTTCAAAATCTGACAGGAGTTCATCATCCACAAATAAGCCATCAATTTTCCTTCTTAACATTCTAATGTACTATAAAAATGCTAATCAATTCCAGTTTTGTGACCTTTAGTTGTTTATGACAGAGGACTTTTGTAAGTCATTTCCCAGGGCAGAACGCTGATGAACACGCATGTGCTCTGTGACACGATATTGGCGTGAGAAGGTCATCGGGCAGCAGGGGCAGGGGAAGGGCCGAACGCCAAGGTGGCTCCGCACATGTCTGTTCAGAGAACCTCTCTGGCTGAAGGAGCGATCACACAAAGAGCACTGGAAAGGCTGGTGATTGGGAGATGACAGATGAGCTGACCTATCTGATGGCATGCTGGCTGGAAGGGTGGAAGGTATGCAGACAGATACAGTTGATGGCTTTGAGGCTCGATCACAGTCCGGCTCACTCAGAGGTGAGTAAACTGGAGAGGAGCTGCTCTGAGTTTCAAGCTCTTTAGGTTTGGGAACCTCCGTCATGCTAATGTTTAGTGTAATGCAATCTTCTGTTTGGGATGGTTTTATATCAAATGGGTTTCCTTGTTGGATGTCTCTCTGTCCATCAGCCTCATCTAACGTCTCAGCTCTGGCTACAGAGGAATCCTGATTTGCTTGTGCATCAGCTGTATCCATGCCAACAAACTGCTTTACTTCTTTGTCATGCCCATGCTGACAGGGCACAGGTAGCTCATCATGTTTGGTGTTCATATCCGACTGGTCTTCTATCTCTGTAAAAAAGTATTGACTCAGTGATCTTTTAGCTGAAAAAGGAGCATTAACTTCACCGCCTAACTCATCTGAATCAGGAGACAAAGCAGGCTTTAAAGGTTGGTGATTTGAATCTTGAAGTGATGCGTCATCACATCGTTCGCCCTGATGAGGAAGATGCCAATGATTTGGCTGAGCAGTGCGTCTCGTAGCGCCCGACAACTTGTGGTCTATGGGTGCTGTTAAAAAGGAACATGGCTCCGCGGTTTCAGGGGATGAGTTTCTTCTGCTTTCCAGCACTTTGCCACATGCAGTAGCAGAGAAATGCATTGATGCATTCTTGCAGGTGTCATTGAATTTAAATAAATGTCCATTGTTGCTGTTGTAATCCTTGTCCACCTTGTGGCCAGTAGCAGAGCTGGTGTGCCTTATAGTGCTTCTGGGATCCTGACTTTGTTCTCCATTTTGATCTTTGCACTGAGTGGTAATTGCTTCAACAGTGTTGTCATTGCCTATGTCTAATGAGAGTGAGAAGTGGGCGATTTTGGAGGGAGGCTGGACAAAAGACTCAGATGCTTGATTGTGAGGCCACACAGAGACTTCTGACTGCTGCAGGACAGCCGCTCTGCTACTGTGACAAATGACAGGCACCGCCTCAGAGCACGGGGGTGACGATGATGACGGAGAGGAAGAGCATCTCTTTCTTTTCTTAGATTTACTGAGTAAGTCTTCCTCTGGGGTTCTCTGTCTCATGTCTGGTTTTACAAAGTTTGGCGAATGATGCACATCTACCCCGGATGAGTCATGCATCTGAGCTTTGTCATCCTTGGACCTCAGCGATTCCCGTTGGGTCAGCGACGTTACCTGCCTGTAGTCACCTGCGTCGTCTGTGTCAATACTTTCAAGGATACTGAGAGTATTTAAATCATTTAAAGAAGCTAAATCACTTCTTGTGTGACCATTTACGTAATGATTTTTTATTTTTCCCTCATCATTTTCAGGACTGGCATCGGCGCTTCCTGAAGCGATCCGGGGTTCTTGAAACATCTCATTAAGTAACGGCTGTCTAGTTGTTTCATGGCTTTGAAAATGATATGTTGTGGTTGATGACGGAAGGTGTTTGAAGGTCTCGAAGTCAATTTTGTAAGAATCTTCTGCCTCTTTAAATGAGTACATTTCAACCATAACTGGAGCATTTTTATCATCCGTAGCATTCCCTTGGATCTGCAGCCAGTTAGCTCTCAGAGCATCCTGCAGTTCTTTCATCTGCATTTGGCAGGCGGCAGAGAGCAGTCTGTAATATTCCTGTTTGCTGAGAGGGTGCGGAAGAACCCCGGTGTAAATGTAGTCCAAAAGGGACGGCAGCACAGAGTCCGGGAGACTTGGATCGTGTAGCTCCACCAGGACACCAGATGAGGACAGGATGGATGCCAACACTGGGCTGGAGGCTGCCAGGATACACCTTGCAGAGCAAAGAGTCAAGCTTAGCTTAGTGCTGCAAAGAAGTATTTGCCCCTATCTAGCTTTGCATTTTTACCACAAAGTGTTTGAATATACTTTTAACTTTTAAAATGACACAGAGACCCTGATTAAATAAAAAAAAGCCATTTTAACAACCATTCACTAAGGGCCTAGAAGAATTAAAAGTGCCCCTTGTTAAATCATGGATTACCTGTGAAAAGTCATGTTTTAGGAAAGCTGAATTTAATTTACAAGTCAAGAAAAATGCCTAATTATAACCAGACAAGTAGAAGTGACAGTCTCTCTGTTCAGTAACAAGACGCTGCATATATTGTGTAAATCTGTTGTGGAAAATATCATCTCTTCTGCCATCATCTGTTTGGGTAGCAGCATCAGAGCCCGGATTTATAAAGGCTGATAAAAAAAAGGCAGTTTCTGTTCCAAGGGCTACTCTGCAACATCTGGGGATTATTGTGCACAAGAGTCTTCATTAAATTTAAAAAAGTTATGGACAACCCTGAGCATCCTTTTCATGAAACTGCTATAAAACCAAAGGGTGTCTTCAGTCAGATGAAGAGCTTTGGCTACAGATTACAGATTACAGATCCTGTAGCGCTCTGTATTACAGAGCGCTACAGGATCCTTTCTTCCCAAAGCTATCATCGTCTACAGCAACTCTTGAAGAAAATTGTATGCATAACAAGATGTTATTTCTGGGATTAAAAAAGTTTATTTTAACTAGTGTTCTGGAAATAAATCAAGCAATCAATTAAATAGAGTCTCTGCAAGAACATAAAGTAGACAAAAACATCTAAAAACCAACATATTACTCTCTACTCCATCTAAAGTCATTTTAAAATGAAAAAGAAACACCGTCCTAGAGATCTAGACGTCTGTAAAGGTCTTTTTAGGGCGTCTTTAAAATTTTTTTAAACTTGGCTGAAAGACAAAAAAAAGATGAATGGGACAAAATTCCTCCAATGTGAAGCAAAAGTCCCAAATCTCACTGTTACAAATGCTTCATATTTATAAAAAGTAATGCCATAAATTGTTATTGCTGCCAATGGTGGCATAAGCAGTTACTAAGCTCAGAGAGGTGTAAAAACTGTTTTGTTTTCTTCCTAATGTAATTGTTGTGATGATCTGAAACATTAACAAAAAAATCTAAAACAAATCTGTATGGGGCGTTTACTCCTTCATAACCATTTGACAGATATCTCTGAATATTTTTTGTCCTTTTGAAAATATTGCTGTATATTTGTATAATAATACGATGCTGACCTGTGTGCATGGTAAAGCTGATCTGAGTTCTGCCCCTGCCTGAGTACACAGTCACAGAATATGCCTCGATCCCTCTGATGGTTCAGATATGCCAGCAGTGATGCTGCATGGGTGACGTCCTGCGGAGACGATGTCGCCTGAAGAACAGGTATGAAGAAAAACAGATTTCAGTGTCACTATATTGATAATAAGAGAAAATCATTATCATTGCAGCTGTGTAGAGTTAACAAATCAGCATATTGTTAGGTGTAAATTGTTGTTTCAACAATAATAAAAATAATACAATGAAAACTGTAAGTATCATTGCTTATCAATATATTTTATATTGTAAGACTATGTCTTCTAGAGCTATGCACCTGAAAATGAATGTGATGGGTAATCTGAAAACCTACAGCTCCAGAAGTTAAAAAAATAAAGGGAAAGATTAATGTTTCAGTGAGCAATAATGTCGGTCAAGAGTTGGTGCATAATATTATCTGAAAGAAATGTACTTAGAAGATATGGAAAAATACCAGTGGCTCAGTAGAAGTGAAATATGCCACCAAATGATTCTTATTTGCAAGTCATAGAAATCAATGAATGAGCTATGGAAATCGTCAGGCAGCAAATTTAGATCTTTTAAAAGTAAAAAAGTAACATAAAACCATGTAGAAAGGGGAAACTTGTATAAGAAATCGATTTTTAACAGTACATTAATCAGCGCTCTAATTTTCTCTAATAATTTGTGTGAATAAAAGCGATATCAGTGCTTAAACAGTTTGTTAGTCATTCTTGATAATGAAGTCCGACTCTCAGCAAATAAGCAAAAATAAGCAGGTGGAGAGTAATCTAAACTTAAAAAAATAACCACATTAAATAAAAGTGTTGAACTCCAGTGTTATGCAAACCAAAGCTTTCATAACTTTTACAAAAAAGATATTAGTGAAGACCTGGTAAGCACTTTAGACTGGGTAAAAGTGAATATGAAAATTAAAAACCCTTACCTTCATAATAAACCGAAGACGGACAACAATCACTGTCTGCCCTGCTTTCAGTTAAAGTGGGGAAAGAGTCTTCATTGTGGATATATAGTCCCACCGTACTTTATCTGCACTGGGTCTCATGTGGAAAACAATCACACGCTTTTCATATTGGGGTGAGCCATGACGTGGATGCTCAGGTGCTTATAAGGAGCGCTGGCCTGTGATGTCAAGCTCTCCATGTCCTGTTATAGAGAGGGGCTGACACCAGACACAGAACTGGAGCAAGTAGAACCAGCACTCCTGCCTGCACCACAAAAACACTGCAGGAAGCCCTTTTTATTTAAAAGATACGGACATATGGTGGCTCATTGGGATCATTTCTGTCTATGTTTGAATCATGGTGCACAAAAAAGAGCTCAAACTCAAAAATATTGCACCTGGTTGTGTTGGATCGAGGTCAAAGGTGAGTCATAGAATAATAGCCTGTGATTTTTTTTTTTTTTTAGTATTTGTTGCAAAGAGATTTGAAGATCAAAGCAACTTATTTCAGAGTCTTTCCTAAGATCTTACTCTGCATTATGCAAGTTCGGCCACCTTAGATAGCGCTGATGATTCTCAGGATGATTTCTATCTAGTTCACTTCTGCACACAGAAGCTTCTCCAGTGTCACGAGCCGGTTTCCCTTCAGCTGACGTTTTTGTTGACAACCCCATACAAAGCCATTTCTCCACCCTTTGACCACGTGCTCGTCACGGCTTTTAATCCCTCCACCGCTCTAACGTTACAGCCACACCTCCTGCCCGCCACAGGCCTGCAGTGCATTTTCCCTGACAACTGTGCAATGGAAATACTACTGCAGCACACTGAGCTGCGCTGCATTGTGACACATCTAAATGGTGCGTCTTGTGGCTCACGTAGATGAGATCGTACGACATATTTATCGGCATATGAAATATGCATCAAGTGATGATGTTGCCTGTTTAATGTGCAATAAGTCGATGAAACTAATGAAACAAAATCGGTTGGAATTTTGATCCAGCAGCTTGATGACAATGAAATACCGAGACACATTGCAGAAAACTTAATTGTATTTTTTTGTTTGCGGATGCAAAACATTACTGCCTGCTGGTTTTAGGATTAGATAGAAACAGCTCTTGGTTAATCTAATTCTCAATCAGCAGACTGATCAGCTATAATAGTTTGCATTTCACCTTGTTAGCCAGTTAAACACCTATGGATGATTTAAAAGATCCGTTTTTTGTTCTCATTTTATACTATCTCTGTTTTCAGCTGGATTATTTAGAGGCTCACAGTGGATGTTTTGTTAATTATTTTAATTGTTCATATTGCAAAGCATGCAAGAGAAACGTAAAAACAAACAAAAAAAAGTTGGGATTGCAGTTATTTAAAATCAAAATGCAAATGTACTTTTCAGGACACATTTAATAATGATGATCATCAAAGTATTTCAGAACGAGAAATGTTCAATCTATTTCAGAAAAAGAAAAAAAATAATTAAAGCTTATATCATACACATTTCTCCTCTACAACATAAAATGATTAAACAATTTCAGCAACAATCTTCCCTATTTGCATGAACATCTTTCATATTTTCATACAATGAGGGAATCAACATCAGAGAAAAAAAGCTTTAGAAGATAAAAACGAGAGAAAATAAATAGAAAACCGATTGCAATCTGAGATAAAAACACAGTAACATTACCAAGAAAATATACACAATGTTACATTACTTAAAATAGATTTAAGTTGAAAAGTATCAAATAACTAGAACAGCAAGTTGATTGCAATTAAAGGATCAGCTCCTCCAAAGAAATGCATTCAAGTAGTTGGCAATTTGCCTCGGAGCAATTTGCTGCGGTGTGGTTTGATCAACAGCAGATCATGTGAGACATCCTACAAGCCTGTAAGTTACAAGCCAAGGCTGAGACTTTCACATTCTCCGAGAAGGCCTTTGAGTACAGCTACTTATTTAGCAGGAGGCCGGTGCGTTGATTCAAGGGTCAGAGCAATGTGCCCTCTGTCACAGAGAGTAAAGCTGAACACATGCTGGCTCCAAGTGTTTCCATTCACTGAGTGTGCAGTGACATAGCTCACGTACTGTACCAGTGGGGTGCAGAAGAGCTGCAGCTTCTGGAAACAACGTACTCTGGATCAGTACAGTGCAAGAGTTCAGTGTCAACACAACTTGGGGAACAAAATTAATAAGAAAGCGTAGCAAAAGATAAAACTAGTAATACCTAGTATTAGTAACGCTCTGTTGTCAGATATATTGTAATATTTTCTAACAAACTTCTGAGGCCTTCAGCTGAATTTATACTGAGGTGAACATGCCCACCGTATGTCTGCTGGGTTAAAGGAACTGAATACAAAAGAAAGCTCGGGTTTGTATTTGTAAAATATATATATAGATATCTATATATATATATATATATATATATATATATATATATATATATATATATAAACCTTAAATTTCATAATTACTTACTACTTTACTTACTACTGTTCGCCATCAATCACATAAAATCACACTAAATATATTAAAGTTTCTGATTGTAATGGGACAAACTGGAAAAATTTCAAACAGTATAAGAAATGTTTGCAAGACACTGCAGCATTCGAGCTCTTCCAATTATGACCAAACACAATCTTAGAGTTTTTGAACCCAATATTTTTACTGTAACTGAATTTTATTGCCAAATTTACCAAAGTTGTCCTAATTATTCACATTCTGAAAAATAGAGCAGATATTATTAGTCCTGTGATTAAACTCACATTTTGCATGTGTGAACCAAATAACTGCACCAAAGATTTTCATTAGGATACAGAACTGATCACAAATGTTTGAATGAAATTTTATGACAACATTTCTGTTGCCAACAAAAAAAATACGACCAACTAAGTCTGCAGTCTTTTATCCTTTGGAGAAAATTTGCTTTTTGGACAAATACGAAGGCACTCTGCTCACAGTAGAAGAGAGAAACATTTCAGTCTGAACCAACAACTGTGTGACTGCAAAAGCTACATTTCTGCAGCATTTACTACATTTGAAGAATCCCATTCTGCTCCATCACTTAGTGGTCCTGACCCATAACAAACGAAAGCAAACAAACACACTCAGCTGAGCAGTGAGCACATACCAGCCCCAACACACACACACAGGTCAGCGCGGGACTCCAGCTGTGGACTGGCTGTCCAGTTTCCACTTTTACACATGTAACATCATCTTCATCTTGCTCCCATTCTGTTTTACTCAGACATGCAGAACAGAGCCATCGTGACAGCTAATCTTAGCTCTGTGGCACGACATTGTCCACACTCGTCCCTACATAACTGACCCCTGAACACGTACACACACACACACACACACACACACACGCACACACACACACACACACACACACACACACACACACACACAGGAACCTGGAACAGCAGGTCTTCTCACCGGGTCTGGGTGCTGCCAAGAAGGGCAGGATTCATTTAACACTACAGAGTTTAGAAGTGACAGAGTGTTCAGTTGGTCATGTGATGAACACATGTCCAAATCGTTTGTTTGTTTTCTAATAGAGGACCTTTGTTACGTATTTGACCCCCCTCTGTTAAGTTGCTGTCTCTTCCCTCTCAGCAGCAAATACATGTTCACAAACGCACCTAGCAATATGCATATTTTGGATATTTATCATTAGTTAAAATTTATAAAATAACTATGATGTAATAGTATTATTAATATCTAAAAAATAATTAGGATGGGGCAAACGAAAAGAACTGAAAAACCTCATCTGTTTGGCATATTTCAACAAAGAAAACACTTGATTTTTAAATAAACTTGAAAGAAACAAAACATGCTTAAATGTGGGTAATTGACTTTTAAAAGCAATTTCATAAAATGAGAGCTGATCTTTAGTGCATGCAATAAAAAGCATGTTGAAGTGAAATAAATATTTAATTAGCTTATTAAAGAAAAGGTGACAGCAGCTGATCCATCTTAAATTTTTAACACGTCTTTTTTTTTTTTTGCAAAGTTATGAATTCAGATAAGAGTCTGAAAATAAATCCCTTGACCAGTCACATGTAAGGTTTCCTCCATCTTCAGTGAGGTGATCCTTAGATCCATCAAGATCTCTCTCACCTTCTGTCTCATTAGCCTGAGTCTGATCCCACAGAGCTCTGCCATCATTTCCTCCAGCGCCCGGAGACCGTCTCATGTTACAACCTGAAGCCCTGCGGCCATTTTCCATCTGCCATTTTTTTCTGAATGAGACTCTCAACTGCATTTTATGAGCAGGAGTAGGAGGAACAACTCCCTCTGCGTTGTCATAGTCCCAAACAGTCACATTGCTCGCTTCAGAGTCACGTTTCTGACTGGTTGGACTGGGTGACTCAAAGCTAGTTGCTCCTCTTTGCCGCGTTACCTGCTGCCCTGCTGGATGTCGTTCTTTACATTTCTCAACCTTCCTGAATCTCCTTCCTGGAATTATTTTGCTCTTCCACCTCCTGGATCTGACACTCCACCTTAAATTTTCTTTTGGTGTCTCATCTTTCAAACTTCTGCAGGAAGTGACCGCGGGCGACCGTGTCATTCCACCTGCTTTCACAATGGGAGTGGACTGAGAAGGAGGAACAAAGTCAAAATCTTGCAGGCCTACAGAATCCCTTTTAGCGCACAGATCGCTTTTCAGCTTCCGTTTGTCAGGCGTTGAATGTGACACACTCGAGGCTTCATTCTTTACGTGTTGAACATTCATCTCAGCGAACCGGAAATGGGCATCTGAAGGTGATCTCTCGGTGCGTGTGTGAGTTGCGTACGTTGCCGGGTGTACAAATGAGTCACCGAATAAGTCAGCTGAGCAGTTGTAACCGTCCACTTCATTTTGCTCTTCCTGTTTTTCAAAAGATAAAAAAGCTTCATCATACCTCGGAATCATGTTGTCTTCAGGCCTGCTCATGCGTTCACCACAGCTCTTCCAGTCTCGATCAGATAGAATATGTTGTCCCTCTCTATCTATTGTTGGCACATTAGCGATATCTTGGAGGTGGTCTGTGGAGATCATCTCTCCGGTATTCAGACAACTAGCAGCTGGCTCGGCTGACCGGTTTGCGATTTCCGCAAAGGTTCCTGTTGTTTGTTTTTCATGCTGCAAATTTAAGTTTGTTGTTTTACAGAGAACATTTAAACCTTCGTCTTGTTTGCACAAAAATTCGGAGAGGCTTTCAGAGAAAGGCAAATCATCCCAAGCAAATGAGCTTGATAAAAATGTTTGGGACTGATGTGTGGTGGGAAGCTCCTTCGGAGTGAAACTGCAGCTTTTGTACCTCGGCTGTGATGGACTACAGCAAGTTTTCACACTGAAGCTGTTTCCAGCACTTCCTGCACAAGAGGAGTTTGAATCCCCAGTAAAGGACGGGTGGATGTGAAAGCTGGACTCTAGCTTTAGAGGAGCTGGACTCTCCTTGGTGCCTGGATGGTTCTGCGTGTGAACTCTCTGCACAGGAAGTGGCGCTGGGCTGCATCCTGTCAGTCTGCTGTTCTGATCTGCGCCATCCTGACTGGATCTTTCCTCCTGCTCTGCTGAGGACGTCACAAGCCCAAGCGACTGCTGCCACGGAGGGGTGGAAGTAATTGACTGGTTCTGGTGCTGGAAACTGGGATGGAAACAAAAACGCTTTTACTTGCGTGTGCGCAAATTTTGTGTAATAAAAATAAAATTAAAGAGATTCTAAAAAGGGTGAGGCTTGAATATTTCTGTACAGGAAACACTGTGATTTCTGTCTTTTCTTACCGAAGTAGCGCCTGGGACAGATGACCCGAGGGACACAGAGTGACGCCACTGAGGGTGCTGCTCGGAGAAGGAACAGAAATCAGCAGCAGGGGGGCTGAGGACGGTCTGCTGGGATCAGCTACGTGCTCAGAAGCTCTCTGAAGGAGGCGCTGATAATAACTGAGCACGGTGCAGCCGGTCAGGCCTGAGGCTGGGGGAAGAATCATCTGACTGGCAACAAACTGGGCTCTCTCTCCTCTGCCGGTCTCACTTCCATCAGGTTCTTCAAGCCAGGGTTCCCGTTCTGTTCTGCTCACCTGAACACAGACGGACAACCGAGCAGAGATCAGGTCACGTGGCCACGGTTTCACTTTTAATTCATTTCTCTTTATTCAAGTAAAAATCCAACATAGAGAGAAACTTGAAGTGGCGTGCCTTTGATGTGGAGAACTACAAAACTAAAAAAAAAAAAAAAAGGATAATAACTCATACTTAACTTGATTAGGAGATCCAGAAAACAATTTCTGATTGTGTGATTTAGAAGTACAGAAAAACTTCCTTCTGTTTTATAGTAATATAATATTTTACCATGTGCATAAAATTTAATAATTATAAGTAAAAATGTGCAGAACTGATTTAGAATAAATACAGACAAAATTCCCTTTATAAAACTTATTTTACTTAATCTTAAAATTCAGAAGGCTTTGAAATATTTTTGTAATTACTCCAGATTTAATAAATAACTATTATTATCAACAATATGCAAAACACCAGTTTTTTTGACTATTCAGAGGAATTACTGCACATTTAAAATGTGAACCAGCCTTAAGCACAAGATAATATAACAGCATTATTGTAGCACCTTTGCTTTTTTCACTAGTTTAGTTCATCTTTAAAGACTAAAAATTTGCTTCATATTACATTTATTGCTCATTGATTGATTCTAAATATATTTTAACCCGGAGAAATATACAGAATCCTCTTCATGTTTCTTTTTATGTGAAATAGATTGGTCAATGTAAAGACAAAAGTTTCATTCTTCAAACTAATTTGGATAGATCATGAGACTATCCCTTTATGTTTTGATTTTAGCTTTAAGAAAATTATTATTTTTTTATTGTAGCTTAAAGACACTACAAATATGAAGTGAACAAATGATAAAAAAAATAAATAAATACATTTTTGCATACCAGCATGGATGGGTATTTTTTTTTCCTTCAGCGTAAATATTTAGACTTGCATGTTAAACACAATTAGTGTGCCATCCTGGCCAACTGGGCAGATTTGTTTCAGTTACCTGAAGAACTTGTAAAACCTGGCACAGTTACAAAAATAACATGATCCAAGATCAAGATGTACTGGCACTTTTTTTAAACAACTAATGTGAATTTTACCTGAATGAAAAACTAGGAAGTACGGCGCTGCTTAACAAAAAAACTCTATTCAAACTCTATTACCTTTATACCAAAGATGAAGTATCTACCGAGGAAACAGTCTTCAACTGCTTTCGCCAACAATGTGGATCTTGCTGATGGTCTGGCAGGTCCCTCTGAATTTTCAGCTAACCTACAGATAATAAAATAAAATCCCAGCAGATTTTGTCAGTATAAGTGCAAGTCTATTATGCATCATCAGTTGACTCTTCTCCATTGTTATCTGCTTAACAATGTCTTCTTTTAATTTCCTTGTTCATAATAACTAGCAGAAAAGTAGACAAGTAATTAGATTAGATTTGAGCATTTGAAAACCAATGTGTGCAGTTCTGCAAATGCAAACAGCTTGAATGCAACATTAAGTGGAGTGCTATATTTCAAATGCAAATTCTGCATGCCAATAATTGCATTTGGCCTGTTGGATGGACTTTCACTGCCCACGATTACACACACTCGATTTATGTTTTTAGTGACCCAGACACTAAAGTTAACAAATAGTATACTACTGTATAATTACACAGACACCGTTTTAGTTTGAGTTGAGAGGGGATGAGATTTAATAAGTGGATACTTAATCAATTATCATCATGTAAAAGATATAAAATACATCATGTTCATCAAAATGTGATCACAGAGGATCACTGCAACACAAGGACAACATGCAAAGTGTGCAGAGAAACCTCAGGCTGGGATTCAAACCCAGAACATTTTTACTGCAAGGCATCAGAGCTACCAACTGTGCCACTTTGAATGGAAAATAAGACATAAAAAAATTACCTCTGTAATCCACTTGCATGGATGCCGAAAAAGGAGTTCAAACTATTTCCAAACACGGTTACACCAAATGTGGATGTATCTCGGACAACTCGCAGGGAGAGACGGTATCTGTAGTCCACTTGATCCTTCAGACACCTGTAATCACACCTGGAGCACCTATACCTGACAGAGAGGACACGTGACTGTGGATTAATGTCTGCAGTACAGAAGCACACAAAATAAGAATATAGCCATGTTGAATTTTCCTTTGAAATAACATTTTTCAACCAGAGTTAAAACTTGTTTATACCTTAAGGCGTCTCTCTGTCCAGCATCGATCCGGGAGAAGCAGCCTTTGCAGCAGGGATAAAACACACAGGCATCTTGTAAAGACAACACGGTACAACCCACCAGAACCCGCCGGACAGACATCAGTTCAACCCGGAGAAAAGAATTGATCAGTTGGCTAACATTTAGCTAACTCCTTAGATTACATGGAGGCTGATTTAACGGAACTGGGGAAACGGTGTTAGCAAGAAACGCAGGAAAACAAAAACACGGAAATACTTATTTTCTCCTAGATTTTCTTTCTAAGAGCAAAGCGTTTTCAAATGAAAAGCGCCACAGACTGTTTTGGTTGGAATTTCTTCTTCGGTTAGTTATTTACAGACTGAATTCATTACTGCCACCTTTCGGACTATGCATGAAATGGCAGGTTGTTGTGAAGTCAACTTCATACTAAGTTGACTTCCTGTTTTCGGCCCCTCAAATGTTCACTTCATGTCTATGGTTCACTTATCCCAAGCCAAAATGTTTCCCGGTTTATCCAGTGCAGTTTGAATAAAACTGGCACTGAATAATTCTATATCTAATGTACACATTTTAGAACTTTATCAAATTTATGTATTCGTTATATTTTGTTTCTATTACCTTATACTATTTATTTTAAATCATATAATGAATAGGCTGCATTAAATGCTGTTCATCAAAAATGTATCTCCAGATACAGAAGTATTTTTTGATACATAACAAAAACTTTTTGTATAACAAATATAATGTAATAGTAGCTGTTTTTCATTCAGGTCAGATTACAGTTCCTTTTTTTATCTCCCTCTATGTAGCCAATAAAATTGAAGTTTAGTTCAATAAAACTGAACACGAGTTTAGTTTTAATGACTGCAATGTCTGTGTGCAGTGGGAGAAGACTATTACAAGTATAGTATCTTTCAATAGTATTAACCACCCTCTAACATTTTGTTAGGTAAGATTTAAAATCATAGTACATTTTATTTGGGTTTAATTGAGACCAACACAAAGCAGTAAACTAGATTTGAAGTGCAAAGAAAATGACTCAAGATTTTTATGAAATACAACTAGAAGCATATTAAAGAGCATTTTAGCCTCTTTTACTTTGATACCTGTAAATAATATTTAGTGCAGCCTGTTGCTTCCAAATGTGTGTGATTTGCTCTCTCTCTCTCTCTCTCTCTCTCTCTCTCTCTCTCTCTCTCTCTCTCTCTCTCTGTATATATATATGTGTGTGTGTGTGTGTGTGTGTGTGTGTGTGTGTGTGTAGGTGTTCTGTGTAAGGTCATGAAGGTATAAGAGAAATAATCCAGCGTCATAAAGTCCAAGGAACACACAGTAAGCATATGAATGCCTACACAGGGATGGCAAAGAGAGCATTATTTAGGAAAGCAGCCATAGTAACTCTGGAGGACTTGCAGAGATCCACAGCTCAGGTAGGTGAACCAGTTAACAGAACAACGTGCACACTCCTCAAATTTGCCTTCAATGGAAGAGAGCCAAGATTGTGAAATTGGTGAGAGAAAGCCAGAAGTAGTTACGTCTGCAAGAAGGAACAAGGTGTTCAAGGCATCTTGTTCCTTGAACATGTGGAACAAGGTGCTCTGGTGACAGAAAACTAAAATTAAACTTTTTGACTTATATGGCAAACTTCATGGCTGAGGGAAAACTAACATGAAGCTTGTATGTGGCGGCATCATGCTGTGGAATAGGCTCAGCAGGGCTCATGGAAACACCTTTCTGCACTTTGCAGAAAGGTGATTGAATGGGTTTTAACTTCTTAAAGTCTTTTAGCAGAAAGTTATTATACCTTTGGCATCACTAACCTGACAACAGACACAAATCAACTGTCTTTGTAGTAATCTTCGTACTAAGTTGGCGTCATTATGAGTGCTTCTTGTGTTTTTGATATGTTGTTCTGTTGTTTCTACACGCAACTTCCCAAATCTGAGTCGTTTTAAGGAGGAACTTTGTTTTCAGAGTAAAAGAGAACAATGACAACAGACATTACATGTGGTTAGTTTGGTGTGCAACATTTAAAGGTGAGGATTTTCTAAAGCTGTACTTTGCCCTAAAATAAGGCTTGTTTGTTTGTTTATTAACGCACATGTCCTTTTTTTATGTTGCTCCAGTTATACATACAACAACACTGTAAAACACCTGCAATTCTCATCTGACTTTTGGTTTCACAGTCCCACCTCACTACTACTGGTAACTCCTGGCAACCCCTTCAAAACGTTTCTGGAGGCATCTCTGAATATTTAAACATGATTAAAAAAAAAGATAAATATACGTTTTAGATTTTCTTTAGATAAAGCACAGGCTTTTCTTTTCTGAACATTTATAACTAACAGCATTTTTGTGTTTGAGTTGTTTGTTAAATGTGTATTACTTAATTTTAGTTACGCTCATCGTACTCAGAACAAAATAAAAAAAACATGTAATGAATGACTTTGTTTGAAAATACAAAACTTTATCTTCGCTAAGTTTTGATGAAATTGTAAGACAGATGTTTGCTGCTCTACTTCTGATCATGGTTTTTTTTTACAATTTAAGAATAAAAAATGAGTTTCTTCACTATTTCATTGCGACACCTATTAGAGGAACAAATTAAACCAAAATTGTAATTAGGCAGTGTCTGTTGTAACATATCAGTGATAGTTTCATCACTCGGTGTGCCAAGTGACGATCTAATTATATATCTTGATGAGACTTTGAGGAAGGAAGAAATTTCTTCAGAAAATGACATTCATGTATTTCAGAATAATTTAGTCAAGACATCAGCATGTGGTCGGTTACATAAAAATCCCACGTCAGTTGTCAAGTTTGAGGAAACACTATAACTTAGTTATTGACACAGACACACTCACAGGTTTGAACAGGTTTGCAATGAATCCTAAAGATCGAGTTAAAAAGCAAAAGCATGCATGCCACATTTCATGTAGATCCAAATCTCACCAACTGGATCATTAATACAGACTTTACATCATGCTTTTGTAATTTGCAGAATAGATTTCTGCTTTGCTCTTCATTCTGTTGTTATTTAGAGGACTATAGCTCCACTATAGCTAATTCAGATTTAGTCTCTAAAATGCTGTCTAATAGGCGACCTCACTGATCTTAGTCTCTTCACTGCCAACCTGTCCATTTTAGAACAGATTAGTGACATTTTCACTATTCTTAATGGTTTTAGTTCAACATATTTGCTAGAAGTCGTACGGCAACTCGAGGCCCCTCTGAGCTTCAAGAAAAAGGTCTTTTGTTGGTACATGTGAGAGTAGAACACAAGATGAAGCGTCTTTCTCCTGTTTGCAGCCATCTGCTGTGGAAGATCCTTCCTGAAGGCAACAAAGCAGCCGAGAGATTGCCTGTTTAAAAAAACAAACAAACTAAGAATGCATCTATTTGGTTGGGCTGTTCAAATTTATATTTATGTATTATCTCTTATAGTTTACCATAATTTGCTTTATTTTAATTCTTTGAACTTTTGTATCTACTTGTATTTACTGTCTTACTAGTGTTTAAGTTATTAATAATCAATACGATCATTCTTGAAAAATAAAGACTATTTTAATTCAAAATGTTTTGCATTTTATTTATGTATTTATGTATTGTATTTATTTACTACATGTGGTTTTAACTTTAGTCTTTACAAAAGTTATTCATTTATTTTCTCCTAAAAAGTGTTTATATATATATATATATATATATATATATATATATATATATATATATATATATATATATATATATGCAAGATGCTGGAGGGAAAGCGTACATGGAACGACATAACCAAGTGGCGGGCATAGTGTACAGGAACATCTGTGCAGAATATGGACTGGAAGCCCCGAGGTCAAAATGGAGGACACCCCCAAAGGTGGTGGAGAATGACCGAGCTAAGATCCTGTGGGACTTCCAGATCCAGACAGACAAGATGGTAATGGCGAACCAACCGGACATTGTGGTGGTGGATAAAGAACAGAGGAAAGCCGTTGTGGTGGATGTAGCAATACCAAGCGACCACAACATCAGGAAAAAGGAGCATGACAAACTGGAGAAATACCAGGGCCTCAGAGAGGAACTGGAGAAGGCCTGGAAGGTGAAGACCACAGTGGTGCCTGTGGTCATCGGGGCCCTCGGGGCAGTCACCCCCAAACTGGAGCAGTGGCTCAAACAGATCCCAGGAACAACATCAGACATCTCAGTCCAGAAATGTGCAGTTCTAGGCACAGCCAAGATACTGCGCAGAACCCTCAAGCTCCCAGGCCTCTGGTAGAGGACCCGAGCTCAGAGGATGAAAGAGACCACCCACGGAGGGTGAGAGGGGAATTTTTTTATTTTTTATATATACAATGTTTCCTTGCAAATCTACATGATTGCATTTCTACAGTTTCTCGTCACCTTTATTGATTTATTATCTCACTTTTAAAAATTCACAATTTTACAGTCAGTATAATTTATTTTATGTAATTTGATCATTTTTGATATGGGCCTCTTCAGAGGGTAAAAGTCTGTCCTATTAACCTCTATGAAGCTCTTTGTGCTTCACCTGACTGTACCAAAAAAGGCTCTATAAATAAAGATTATTTTGCTTGACCTCTTGCATTTGCATTTGTCAGACTATTGATGAATACAACCTCTTCCTCACAGCCACAGTCACTGGTCTAGATGTTCTTCTAATTTACATCTATGGAAATAGAAATACAAAAAATCATATCTCCTGGTGTCTGACTTGTCCAAGTCAAATGCTGTGAAACTTTCATGCATTTCCTGCAGTCATTGGCAGCTGCGCACAGAAAACTGCACTTCATCTCATCACAAAGGTTTTCAATATGGAGTAAGACCACAAACTTCCCACCTTCAGCATTGTGACATTTTCTGTACGGCTTTCAGTGAAACTTGAAAGCCGTTGACCTGTGTTGCTTTCATTTTCCTGACAGGATGAATATAGATGTTCAGGACTGCATCATCCTTTGAAAAGTTTTTCAGGATTTACCCTTGTTTATTATAACATATTACATTAAATGTAAGGACCAAAAAAGATCATATAAGGCATGTATTATACTGACAAATATTTTTTTACAATTGTAGTAAAAAAAAGTGTATTAATAGAATAAAAAAATGACACATTTATACATCTTTTTGAAATTGTTATATATTTCCATACATATTTTTGTTGTTCAAAATTTTAAGTACCACAGCTGCTAGACAAAAACTAAGTTTAATTCTTTGCTAATACGTCGTTTTGTTTCTTTACTTCTTTGTAACAGGCTTATGAGGAATTAAGTCTCTACAAAAACACCAATAAAGTCTTTAGTGTTAAACACACACAGGAAATTATATTTTTAGTCTAGTTGAGAGGAGTACAAATAACGACGTCTGTGTTTAATGTTGTAAGATTTCGACGCGCTTCCTAAGTTCTGCTCTATCTTCTATATGCTACTGCGCTCATATTAAATAGATATTCCCTTATTTAGTTGTAAAAATAAAAAAAATCGTGTGTTTTTATAATGCTCTGCTTCAGCAAGTGTCTGCCGTGAGAGGAAATGGGAGTGGTGGGACGCACTTCCCTTGAATTCGTAGCGCAACACATACAGGAACAGTTTTCCTCCAGCAGTATAATCCCTCCCCGACCAACTCTGTCCATTCCGCACTTCTGGTAGCTGTGTGAAAAGGTTATTTTCGACAAAGAACGTCATGGGACGGTTTTGTTTTGATTAAGGAGTCGACTGGAAATAGCAGAAAGAGTTTCCCTAAATTTAAATCGTCTCGATTTTGACTTTTGCTTGTCGGCACGATTGAGAAAGTATGGCTTCTTTCCTGCTGCTTCTTTTTTTGGGATACTTTGCGACTGCGCAAGCTGCCATTGGTATGTATGTTCCAACAGCTTTTTGGCAATATAATTATGAAAACAAAGTAAAAATCGTCATTTGAATTTTATAATTTTTTCTAGATCTCGACTGTTTCAACGACTATGAAAAGGTATTTTGTCAACTCGGGGTGAAACAGTGTTCACAATATACCTTGGACGTGGATGATACGAATAAGTGAGTTTTTTCGTTTAAGATTTACAGATTAATTTTATCGGGACGTTGTTTACATCATTGTTTGTGATATTATTTATAATTTTGTGCTCTATAGGAAATACAATTGCTCTTTGGAGAAGTGTTACAGCGAGCAGTGCTGCTGCTCTACGACATTTGATCCTATCTATTTTGAGTATTCTGTAAAAGTCTTCGAAGGAGTCAACGAAGTGAATTCAGCAAGTTTCGACGTCCTGGAGAGCTGTATGTAGAGATTCTCAACGCTCAAACACGCTGCCATATGTAGACTAGAATTAGTTTAGAAAAACTGAGGTCTGTTTCCCTTTTCTTTTACACAGTAAAGCCTAAAACTCCAACGATTGTGTCAGTGAATGAAACTGAAGGGATCTATACAGTCTACTGGAAGACACACATGAATGAGGTTCTTAGAAAACCGACCGCTGAAGTGAATATCTACAAAAATGGAACCATATTGAAGGTAAGTCCAAATTTCCAAGTAGTATTCATCACCAAGTAGCCTATTAGTTTTTAATTGTGTTGGTAAACAATACCAACCACACAACCCTTTGTCTTGAAATACTTTCTGTTTCATACCAGAGTTTTGGCCCGATCACTCCAGCTACATCTGATGGACTTGAGAGTTATCAAATAAATGGTCAAGAATTGGAGCCAGATACAGTTTACATGGTCAGTGTGAGGAGCTTCACGAGCTACAGTGATAAATTCAGCGACGCAAGCGAAGAGTATAAAATTAAAACCCGTAAGTTTTGTCATGTTGTGATCAAATCTTAACTCTTCATTAAAAGTAAAAGATGCTTCGATATGCCTTATCCCTGCGATAGGACATAAACTTATTCTGATCAGATTCGTGCTCACTTAACGACCCCGTAAACTCAGAAGTAATCTTTATGCCTCTATGTCGCTGCTGGTGAACAAACTGGGTTTCTTTCTCTAACCGACTTCTCACTTGCCACTTCTCAGCTAGCGCACCAACCCAGATTCTCCTGTGGACCATCATTTCCCTTAGCATTTTTCTATTCATCTTGATAGTCTCTATTTACATCTGCTTTGTAAGGTAAGTCATGTTATTAGCAAAATATTTGCATTGTGCCTCTGTGTGCATTACATGGCTCTGTTAGCTCAGTATACTAACCTCTCTGTGTTTATTTATCCATTTCCATTTTGTAGGATCAAGAAGAAGTGGTGGGACAACTTCTCAGAACCAAAACAACTTCTTGTACTAGTCAGGAATCCAGAGGTGAGACCCCATTTTTGCTTCAGCTAATTAGATAAAAAGCATTTGAAGTTCCAGTTCAGTTCAAATTTATTTCATCAAGGACAACACGTTAAACAATGCTACATGTGAAAACCAGAGCAGCTGTTGCTTTGTGCATAGGTTTTCTAGCCACAGACTCATTTGCAAACCCAGTTCTTGGTTGGACCTTTATTAAAAGACAGCAAAATATAACATTTTAAATTCCTGTCAAACAAATGCACAGAGACACCTAAGCTGAATTTCTGTATAAACAAGAAAAACATATAAATGTATATTAGAGAAAGCTAATTCTCCACAACAAAGTAGGTCAGTATACATCAGTGTTCACACATTTGTTTTTGTTTTAGACATATTTCACCTGAGAACTTAAAACTCTATGATCTATATCCATTTTTATTACTGGAGGGAAATTGTTCCAAATATGAATGAGACAGAATATTGAACAAATGATTGCAAACTGATAAGTCTTTTGAAAATATTCTACTCACTAGCTCTGCAACAAGAGCATTGATACATTTAAAGTCATTTTTTTAAAAAGAAAAATGGATAAAATTGTCAAAAACCACATTGTCATAAAAGAAGAAATTAAATGACAAATAAATAACATGACTAGGGATGTACCCATTTCAGTTTCTGAATGATCACCAATCTTCAAAAAAATCAGTGGATAAGGTTAGTTTTGGTCGATCACCCAAAATTAAGGAAACTGGGCCTGATTGATTGGTGCACCCCTATGCATTACATAATCACCCTCGTAAAAGCAACAATTATTTCTGCTGCTGCTGAACAAACGCTGCAGGACACGGTTTTCTGATCTAAATCTTTCTTGTTTCAGCTTTACAAACCTGATTCTGATCGCACCTCCCCTGTCTGGGTTAAGAGCCTCCCTTCAAGGGACGACGACCAATTGTACGTACTGCAAATTTACTGATATTTTGTGTGTGGGATTGCATTGGTGGTTTGAATAAATGTTTCTCTATGTTCAGGGTGCCAATTAAACAAAGAGAAGACGGCAGTATAAATGGCAACAGCAGTGGAGGCTCTTCAGATCTTTGTTATGGTCAGACGGAACATCTTGAGCCAAAGGGCGAGTTTGCTGATACTATAGATAAAGCCCTATTGGAATGCCTATCAAAACACTTTCCCTTATCTGATCTACCTCATCCTCCTGGTCCCCAAGATAAAACGGTGCCTCTTTTCACATCAAATAGGTCGAGTTCTGTATCCTCTGGCATCGTCAATCGTAGCTATTTTATGTCTCTTCCCAAGTCCCTGGATCTGACGAAGGAGGACAGTTCTACAGTAAAACTCCAAGACAACTCAAGCAATTCCTGCAAAAGTGACACTGTGGACTGTCCTGACCAACAGATACTTGCTGGTCTGTTTCTGGCACAGAAAGACATTTCATCTGACGTGCGGGTGGACATGTCATATCAGCAATCCAAAGCAGATGCCAACCAATCCCTTCTTTCAGAAAACAGCAGCTTATCCTCCACTTTCAGTGGTGCCACTACAGCCACCTCGTCTGGGTTTGACTCCAGCTTCAAGAGATTTGATGAAGCGAACTCCGACTTCTTCAAAATGCTGTTTTTAAACAGACTGCCTCCGGGGACACTCCACTGCCCTGTAGTTGTAGACGACTACAAGCCATTCCCAAACAAAGTGGAGCAGCCAGGTGTTCTGCCTTCAGGAAACCAAAGCATTGATCATCAAGGTTTGAATGTGATTCAAGGCGGGCGAGACCTCCAGATGCCTCAACCGTGCTTTATTCCAGATTTGAAAACGTGGAATGATCCAGGTCCTTCTGTGCTGCAGATACCACACTTACCCTTGCTGTCTTCTGACAAGTCTGCCCCAGTAATTGTAGTTGACGGCTATAAATATGTGTAGTTCACCAGGCCTGGCTTAAGGCTTTGTATGGCAAGATGTGGAAGCTTCAGGAAACCTTCTCGTCTTTAAGAGCCAGTTTGCACCAGTGACATCGGTCAAGTTGTTTTACAGCGTACCTGTTTATTTTCGTCTTTTTTACCATTTCATGTCCTTTTAAACATTATCATCAGGGGTTTCATGGTATTTTACATGAATGAGAATAAAATAAGTTTGCTGAAAACTACAAAACAAGTTGTACAGGCTTAAACATTTATCTAAGTATTCTCTAATGAGATTAGGACTTTATTTGTGCTGTGTGAAATTGTTTACTCTTTTGCTTGTTTTTCACAATGTAAAATTTGTAGATATCAAGTTTATATATGATCTGCTCTACGAGCCAGAGACGTCTGTTTTAAACCACAATCTCTCTTTTTTTTATTTTTGCAAATGCTTGAAGAAAGCAGAGTAAAGTAATATGTTTCTGTTAAATATAATGTGTTCTGTTTGTTCCTTAAATAAACTTTGTAATATGAGTAAAACTGTGTCAAGACCAATCTACCTCCGTTTATAAGAAAAACAAGCAACAAAACTGACGAGTGTGACTGAGACATTCAGTTAAAACAGAGCATGGCTCTGTTCAGGGTTAAGAAATTACTTCCTTATTGCAGTTCTCTGGAGCTGGTGATTCATTTCCACAGAAGTATGCGTCACGTCTACTGGGCATGTTTTACTTATGACAACAAATGGAGAAGAAAAGATGCTCAATGATAAGAAAGAGGGATTGCAGTGCGCTGGGCAACAGTGACACCAAAATATCACTGACAAGTAAGGATTTCATTGTGCAGTAAGTTTAACAGAAAAATGCTTTTTAAAAGCATGAATAAAAATCCTTATTTGTATGGCAGTTTGCCAGCAGTCTTGTTTTCAAAGTATTTTAAGATGTAAAAATACAACTGCTATAAAGTGCTATTAGGTAACAGCAGCCATAAACAGATTTTTTTTACAAATATTAGCAAAAATATATACTTTCTTTTATTAAAAAATTACAATATTTGTTTTGTTTTATAACAGTCAACACCTCAAAAAGTCTCCGTAAAAGCTGTCCACAGCTTTGAACCATAACAACAAACTACTTCTTCCTCATCCTCTAGTAGCACCAGCATATTGCCATTGTACTGTCAAAACACATGAAAAAATAAAATAAATAAAAACAAGTAAAACAAAAAAAAAGTCTTAAAATCAAGTCCAAAACTGTAACCAGCGGGAGCATTCTTGATTGTTGGATTGATGTGCTCTCCTTGGTGTGTATTTAAATCGAGGCTTGAGTATTTGAAGCTGGCTGCGTATGTCTTTGGTGTGTATCCACACAAATACAATTGCAATAATCTAGACAAGACGTCACAAATTCATATAATAGCATATAATAGCATATAATTTCAAAACACATTTTAAACCGTGTTGATATGTGTTGATATTGCAAAGGTAACAACATGATGATGTAGGGTTAAAACTAAGGTCAATGTCAAAAGTGTCTCAAGTTTCTGATCTAAGTATATAATAATGTTGTTCTTTTGCATCTAATGTCAAACAATAAGAATCTCAGTTTTTGTCTTTAACTGTAAAAGTTCTGACATATTGGTGTGTTTCAGTCATCTAGTCCAGTAGGCAAAGACCTTACAGTTCTGGGAACATATGGAGGAGATAAGTTTAGTTTTATATGTTACGATGTTAGTTTATTACATTTGCCAGAAAAAAAAACATATTGAATATAAAAGAGCTATGGGTCAATTGCCCTGCCTCTATGAAATAGAAAACACTAGGAAGCTCAACAAAGTATAGTCATTTGAGAATGATTTCAAGCAATTTAATACAGTGTCAGAAAGCTCAAACTGGTTTCATAACTTGTTCTGTAAGATAACAGGGGCAACCGTGCAGAAAACGGCACTTTCAGTCGTCCGACTGCATGAGAACAGAAAGTTTACAGAATATTGGTTCATCCTTAATGGAAGCACTTCCAGAAGCGCTTTTCCATGCTGCAAAGCCAGATTAAAACTCTTGATGGAGTTTTAATCCATCAAGAGTCTTGGACTTGTGGTCCAAGACCTTTTATTTCCACCTATTCTGAAAGGAAAGGTTTAAGGCTGCCATGTTTTGTCACTGTTTTATTCATTTCTTTCCAGAAGCGTCCTGACAGGTGAGGGGTTTTTTTTGGCCAATGAGAAAACCTCACCTGTAATGGGAAATTTAAAACCTTTACAGAATCAATAGATGCAAAACTTAAAACTCTAATGAAAAAAATATATATAAAAATGAAACTTTAGTCACACAGTAGTGAAACTATGTGGAATAAAAGATGGAAAAAGTCTGCAAGTTTGTCTATTTTCACCTTGATTAAGATTTAGACCAGAATTTGAAGAACTGTCGTAATAACATAAACGGTAACACGTTTTCTTATTGAAAACGTGTTACACTGGTAAATCATTTACACTATATGATATCTTGTTTCATTTGTGTTTTGGAACATAGTTCAGCAGTCTCCTCTAGAATGCCATGAACAGTGTGGATGCACTTCTTGCGTTTGTTCTGCAGCTCTGTTGCAGGCTCACGTGACTCGCCTGCCGTCAATCGTGTTTGTTCTGCTTCCATCTGGTGTTCTTTGTGCGCACACACTGTTGTACTTCAGGTGCAGTAAAATCTCTTAACTCTGGCTTTCACACATGAAAACCTATGATGCAATCATGATAAAAAAAAAAGTTAAAAAAAAATCTAATTCCAACTAATTTTAAAAGTGGCAGTAGTAGAACTTCATTAGTGCCATTTTATTCTTAGCATTTCCAAATGTCAAGTCAATCACAGCAGATTTAAATATGTTGACACAATCCTAAACCCATCCAACCACTCCATCCAACTTCAAAGGAAGACCGGTGTGATTTCCTATAAGAGGAGGAGCCCCTGTTTGAGGAAACTTATCTGGAGGAGGAGCTGAATCAGGTTTACATATGCAAGCTGGATGAAGATTACCTGTGATTGGAAGAATCTGACAGAGTAGGACGGTTGTTCCAGTGGAACTTGATTTGATCACACCACATCTTTCTTTTTTTTTTCCTTATTCCACTACTTGGACTCCCATGTCTCTTGTGACACCTATTTCCAAACCACCTTTCTGCACACTTGAAGCTCTGACCTGCAGTATGCAGCAACCGGTAAGGCAGAGGCTGAGACCTTGGCTGGAGGAACAGATTCAGTCCGGGAAGTATCCAGGTGTCAGCTGGCTGGACCAGGTATGTTCCTATATCTCACTCTTACCCTCCTTCCTTGCACCTGCACAGACATGTACATGCACATCTGGGTTCATGTCGCTTCTTGTGGGGGAAATCACTTCTTTTTTTGAACCAAAACGTAAAGTTAAGTAACGTGACGACTAAAATGTGACTTCATCTCGTCCGACAGTCAGCTTGCATCTTCCAGATTCCATGGAAACACGCAGCTCGCCACGGTTGGAGCATTGACCGGGATGCTACGCTCTTCAGGAGTTGGGCTATGCACACAGGTAAGACCCACAAACTCACAAAATTGCTTTTACTCTACCGCCTGGGTCTTCCTGTTCATGTCGGTGAACCACAGGTTCTCCACCTGCCTCCTCTTCTGCTGGCCCATTTTAGATCACATTAAGCATCTCAGTGAGTGGAAGGTCATGATAGATAATGTGAGCTCTAGTCTTTGCTATGATTGCAGCAAATTGGGTTGCTGTTGTTGAAGCTGTATGAAAGATAATTTCACAGTCTAATATTGTTAGTAAAGAAAACACTAATGCTTATACTTTTAAATATATTGCTGAATTATTGCACAGGGAAGTAAATAAATGTTTCTGATTCAGGCTCAGAGTTTTTGAGAGTTTTAAATGATGCTGAATCTTCTTCTCAGTTTGAACCAAAACACAAAATATTACGCGGACTTTGTTTTTATTGTGCAACTGATGATACAATGTGGGTTTTACTGCTTCATCGGAGCAGCACAATAGTACAATCCAACAAAAAAAACAAGATTTTCTATCTGTAAGTGGAACCAAACTATAGAACAGATTGAATGTGGAATTAAAACAACATCCAAACATCGACTAGTTTAAAAATAAATTAAAAAAAACTATAACACTCACAATGTACAGGGACGAAGCCGATGGCGCAACTATGTAGCACGCTACCGAGTTTTCTTTCTTTCTTTATTTTTGTTTTGTGTTACAGTAATGTTGCTAATAGTTTCATTGTTATTTTTCTTACCATTATTAGTGGTAGAAGTAATACTAATCGTATTTATTTATCTCATTTATTTTATGTATAACAAAGATCAGATATTAAACTTCTTGTCTGTTTACATATTTAATTTTATGTCAAAATTGGCTTATTATTATTATTATTATTATTATTATTATTATTATTATTATAATTATTATTATTATAAGAAATAATAGCAGCAGAAGTAATAATGTGTCTGTAAATTTGCTTTTTCATGTTATGAGATTTAGTTTGTGATCACTTTTTTTTTTACATAATTTTTTAGCAATATTTATTTATTTATTGGTTGGTCCTTTAACAATGAAATACAACATGCATGTAGATACCAAACATTTCTGATAATTACTGAGTTAGTAGATTGTATATTTAATTAAACTGAGGTAAGGGACTGAAATGAATAGGATTTTACTTCTTTATATAGTTCTTCGTTATATGTGCACATGTTTCCCTTCTCTTGTCCTAGACATTACTTTTTTTTGTTGTTTTTGTTTTTTGTTCTGCTTGTTTGCTTTTTAAGCCTGTTTTAAATCAATGAATAAATAGAAACACAAACAGCATTCAAAGAAAAGAATCACAAAAAGTTTGTAACTGTTAAAATGACAATATCTTTTTTCCCATTAGGGAAAAAAAATGAAAGCTAAAATAGAAGTTGAGAATAACTATATTCTATGTCAGAGTGTTCCTCTCTGAAGGACCAGGTACAGAATCTTTCGTGTCAACATTTCAAAACTTTATTGTCCTGGAGATCGATGCAGATTGTTCCTTTTTTCATCTCTAGATATCTCCAAATGGTTGGGCTTCAAAAGAAAAGTCACTTTGTTAAAAGTAAGTTTAACCCCCCCGCCCCTCCCCAAAAAAAGCTAAAAAGTAATTGTAAAAATCGCAAAAATTAAAAAAAGAATGGAAAAGGTGTTTGCGTTCAGAATTATCTTTGCCTGTTGACCGTTTCTCTCGCTTTGATTTGATTTCCACTGAAGAGCCGCTGAATCGTTCAGTTTTTCTCGATGAACCACATTCCAGTCATAAATCCCTTTTCCAGGTAACTCATGAGAGCTTCATAGAGATCACAAATAAACAAACTACGCAAATAATTATGGCTGGCTATCTTTGCAAACAAGTAGGCACTTCTCCATTGTTTAGATCTCAGTGCAATCCATCCAGGACCCCATTGAGAGTTCAGAGCCAACATGAGCATACAGCCAAGAAAAATACTTCCAGCTTACAGAACTATTGCTTCATACAAAAAGCAGAGTAAATAAAAGGGGGGGGAAAATCTGCATGCATCTGAGCAACCATTACTGGCATGGAAAAACAATCAAATGCTTTTTCCTTTGCAATCTATAAAATGTCATGCTCTGCTAAGGTTGTTTCTCACTCTGCCTTTCTTATAAGATCACACATACACATGCACAGACATGCAAAGCCAAGTACATTTTCTTTCTTTTTGTCTTGGGAAAATCTTTTTTTTTTTTCTTTTTTGGATCTGCATCACGTCACATCATGGGAAAGCTGCAGTTCACTTGCAGTGAGGTTGAAAGGTGATCATATTGCTGTCAAAGTGCATCTCTAATGGTTTTCATGAGATGTAGACTGAAGACATTAAAAACAGTTTCCTGAGGAACTCAGATGTAAACGTTGCAACGTAGGAAGTACCTCAATTATTTACCTGAGTTTGAGGATCACAGCGATTATCTTCCTAACCCTTGTAATTAATGTCTAAGGTGAGACTCGGAGTCAAACCACAGAGCGGTGCTAAATTTGAGAAAGGACTCATTTCACCTTCGCACTCATTTTACAAGATAGATGGTCTGCCAGCTGATGACATTTGATATTTTCAGGGAAATGCATGCTGTGCTAAAGTATTCCTGCTCCATTTAAAAGGAGAAATACCTGCTTTTTTTTTTTTTTTACAAAGGTTCAGCCTAGTTTCTGACACATATAAGTACCACAGTGGATATCCATATTTTGCTAAATATGGTTGAATTCTTGTCAGTCTGGGCATTCATTCACCGTTGTTCATATTTGGAGGAATGTTCAAAGCATATTTAACTGACAGGTCACTGGAGGTTCTTCCTGCTCAGCCTTCTCAGTGCTTGCTTTTTTTTGAAACATTGTTTGCATCTACAAGTTCCCTTCAAGGAAGCAAATAATTAATAGAACATTTTCAAGAAAGGTCAATGTCTACGTTCATCCACAGCACCGATGAATGTTTTTATGTGCCGCTGATTCAGTCGCTGTATATTCGGTTTTGGTATTTTTGCTAGTCTTTTTCCTGCAGTGAGAAAAGCCAATTAGTCAGGATGACGTGATGCACAGTCTGTTTGGTATATGTTTATTCATGAAATGATGCTGCCCTAAAAATATTTAAATTATTCACCATGTTAACTGTGTCAGTCTGCATATTCATTAATATTACAAATTAGGTAGAATTCAAGTAAGTAAGAAAGAAAATACAGTTTATGTATTTCATACTCTGAATAGATAGAAATCACAAACTGCTGTAAAACAAGAAGAAAAAAGACAAAAGAACATGCTTAAAATATTGAATTGACAAAATTACTAGAACAAAATGAAAAATAAACATACTAAACTAAATAAAATAAAAGTTGCAGAGCTATTCTTTACTTGTCTATATAAAAACATATTCAGCTGCTTTAAAAAAAATAGATTTTCAAAATGCAATCCACAACGCTACTGCAGGATGAGCGGGAACGATGAAAACCCTTTGACCTGGAAATGGAAGAGCCAGGTTTTTCAAAATAAGATCAAAACTAAGATTAAATGCTCAACAGCCTGGAGAACTCAAAGCTGAAAAGATGTGAGCTCTTTTATTTGTACCTGATAATATCACAAGAGCTGCATGCAGTTTGCACAGTCTTAAGTTGATCTGCAGCTGATTTGATATAATAGGTAAATCTATTATGGTAATGTAGGAGAGTCTAAACATCTCCACATTTCACACCCTCTGTCTCAGTTCAGAAATAAAAGCTATTCATTGAACTGAGCTATTGAACTGTTCAAAGCCAACACCCAGATTTCCGACGCTCAGTTGTATAGAAGAGCTCACAAAGCTGAAATATATGCTCATTAGATGAGTCACGTAATCAGGGACAATATCATGGTGTCTGTTATGTCTGTGTTCATCAAGAGAAATTTGGTACTTTGCCATTTCGTCATTTCTGCTAGGCATTCAATTAAACTAGGCAGTTAACCAAGCCTTATGGAGTACATCTGGATCTTCGTAAAGAACAGTGACTAGAACACACCTTTGAGGAGCCAACAGTACAGAGCTGCCACTTCAGTTTGAACCTGATTTATAACGACACAAAATGTACAAAGACAGCAGTTTTAACACTCAATCAGTAATCCTAAGAAAGCTTTTCAGTGTATACTCAAAAGTGCCAGAGATAGAGGAGAGGTCCAAACTTTTGAACTCTCATTTCTCTGCTGGCATCAACTGGAGACTGTGAAATGACATCTCTGAAAACAACATGGAGAGTCATCTCAGTCATCATTTGTTCATATTTACATCTATTAATCTTAAGGTCTGACTGCTGACTATTTTCATTATAGGAATGTTTTTATTTCTAACTAACAATACTGTGTCAAATACATCAAAGTCTGAGGAGAGGCAGTTACTCTGGTTACGGTCGTTACACTTAACCCATAAATTGTTCATGAGCCTGGCAGGTTGTTATTTAAAATGTATTTTATTCAAGTAAGACGTGTGTTTCTGTTAAGAAGTGAGACAAACATCTCCTGAAACATATAAAAAAATTTTAAAAGGATGATTAGATTCAAAATTAACAAATTTTTCTTTTATTTTTATCAATAATTCAATGAACAAAAAAAAAAACTATAGTAGTATTACAACAATCAAACCTTTTGTTCTGATTTGCAACCAGATTTTTCCAGATATCCGTCTTGTTGTATGTGAACATTGATCTTTGGTGATAAATGATCATGCTGATCGAATTTTCAAACAGAAAATATAAAATGTGCACGTCACATGGGCAAAATAATTTGTTTTACATTTTATTTCTTAAGTTTGTTTCATTCTATTTTATTTTGTTTTTCTTTTGTCCTTGATTGTCTTTTCTGTCTGTTCGAAATAAATAAATAGATAAAATTAAAGCATTACTTTAAAGCTAAATCTGACAGGGAAATGAATAATGAGGAAAAATTTTGCTTTAAAGGCATGCGTTACGTTTTTGTGTCATGCCATATCATGACACATAAAGTAACACCTTATGACTAGCTACCCGGAAAGACAGAAATTAATAGAGGTTTGCAGGTGTGCTTCAAACCTCTTCCTGCTGCTATAATTGCTTCCTCATAGTAATTATACATTTGAGGTGTGTAGTATAGTTTCTACAGAAACAGGTCACTATGGAGCTGTGTTGTTGTTTACCCACCTCATGGCTGGTACAAGTAACAGAAATCCCTTTAGGCCAGTTTAGGGTTAGAGGTAACCTTAACCTCACTTCTTAGGCTTCCTGTGCAGCTAGCCAGCCAGATCTTAGCACACAAAACAAACAAACATCTTAATACTTATGAACAGACAAAAATGTCATTTTCTTGATTAGTTTATTTATGAGTTAAGTTATTCACATTGGTTTTGACAATAACTTGAGGGATAAATCGCTGTTTTGCAGGAAAGTAGCCTTCTACGAGTGCTAAAAGCTCCCCTCACTAACATTTACCTCTTTCTTCGTTTGTTTCAGGAAAGTACCGTCCAGGCAGAGACAAGCCAGATCCCAAGACATGGAAAGCAAATTTCCGGTGTGCCTTGAATTCCCTCCCTGACATCTGTGAGCTGCGGGAGCACAGCAGGAAGCGAGGCAGCAACGCCTACAGAGTCTACAGGATGCTGCCCAGCTCTCAAACACGCAGACGAAGGAGAAGTAAGCAACTTATAAATTGCGAAAACCCTTTTCATTTCTTAAAAGCCTTTCTTACCCACCTCTTAATTCAATCCTGCTCTCCTCTTCGCATCAGCGGGACTGTTCAACAGACCGCAGGAGAGGCTGAGAGGTTTGGAAAACTCCAGAAGTGATGAAACATACACCTCACAGCAAACCTGGCAGCCTACAACAGCACTACCTGTTACAGACCCACCACATAAGGTGGAGACCTGTGTACAACACAGCTTCAACAGCCCTGAAGTACAAGGTGAGTTATATAGTGCCTTGTCTTTCCTAGATTGAAGGGTTCAAAGTCTCTCAGTTCCAGAAGATTCATAAGTATCGTTTCGTTTCAGGAATGTGGGAATCCAAACCTGTGGAGCAGGAACCTAATGAGGCTGTCTGTAAGGTAAGAACTACTTTTTCTGACAGAAATGGAACTAAAAAACGATGAAGTAGCAACAGTTGCCTGAAAAAGCTACTATAAATCAAGGATCCATTTGACAGATTTAAGACATTTTATATATATTTTCCCCTGTATGTTGTTTTTTTTTTTTTATCTGAGTGATTGTTTTGTCTCTTGTAGCTGATGGACCATTTAGGCAGCACTGACCTCTGGAACCAGACATGGGAGCAGAGAGGATGGAGGACACACACTCAGTGGGAACAACCGCAATGTATGGCACTTGTTTCTGTTTTCTTTTGACCTCAGTTTCATTCTGTTCATAAAATTTGATTATTATACAAAGTGTCATCGATTCCTAAATTTGATGACGTTCTGCTATTAAAAATCTATCATTTTATTTCATAATTCCAAACAGCAAGTGCGTTGTGAGCTACTGAAACAAACAACCATGCACATTCACACAATTAAATACTGTCTTTTTTAAGATTCACAAATTAGCAGCTAATAAATTTGTACTTTTACTGTGTTCAGAGCTGAGAAAACCAGTAATGCTTCAGGAGGAACAAGTTAAAAAAAAAGTCAAAAAGAATAACTTAAAATCTCTATTTGAGATATTCCTGAGCAAGTTTAATCAGATATTATATGATATTGTTTTCTACACTATAAAATAACTATTTAAAGGAAAAATCCCAATACTCTGTTGCTACCGTGCTGCAGGGCATGGTTTTGCATTTGTCAGTCTTGCAAAAAAAAAAAAAAAATATTGCTCTTAAAGAGTTTTGTTTTTGGAACAGAACAACAGTTTTGATGCATAAGAAACAACAAAAAATTTAAAGAAATATAAATTCATGAAGCAAAATATGATTGCTTTGCATTTTGCTTTCATTTTGAGATCGTGATTCTGTTTAGGAAAAGACATGCTGGTCTAAGTGCAACCATACTGACAAGAGTTTGACTGAATCAAATCCACGTCAACACTCTGATTTTAATGCTGCTGTGAACCCCCCAGGCGCCGGTGAGGAGAACCCGTATCCTCTACAGACAGAGAACTACGGCGATCTGTTCGGCCCAAACTACGTCAAAGAACTCTCAGACTGGTCCACACATCAGCAAACACTGATGCTGTAGCTGTTTGCCTTCTCCCTTTGTTCTGTATTTATCAACGTATTTGTTTAAACGGCATTTTCCTTCATGTACTTCTGGTTGTTTCCTTGTTTCTGTTGAGCCGACTGCAAAGTGACTAAGCTGAATGAAATAAAGCTGGGGAGCAACGGACGTTATTGCTGTGTCAATCAGCCTGCGTGCTGGGAACGCTGGAATGAGAGGATCTGGTTCCAAGCCAAGCTTTAATGCTGCTATCATCATTTGTGTTCACTCTGGTTCAATGACTCAGACTCATTAAAAAGACTCCAACTGAACAGCAGCAGAGCTTTCAGGGTAAACAGATCAGATTTCACCCAAGCGCAGGATTTGGTATTGATCTCCTGTCTATTTTTGACTGACTCTGGATGTTTTTACTAATAACAACTAAGTCAGTGCAGGAAAATGAAATGAGAAACATAATAATGTGTGTGTTTGTGTTTTTAAACTCAATTCATAATTTGCTCTCTTTTTTTTTTTTTTTTTTTTTTTACCAAGAAAATTGAGTTCAGCCTCATTTTGCTATGCATGGCATAAAAAATGTGATTCTTTGTGATTTTTTTTTTTTTTGTTATTGTTGCTGGTTTTTAAGAAGTAATTGTCTGATTTTGTTTTTGTTTATGTTAATTTGACCACCAGTTTTATGCCCTTACTGTGAAGTATGAATGAAAAATTAAACATGGTTTGTGCCCAATTTTGATTGCTGAATTTTCCTTCACTCACATCTATTGTACATTGTTACACCACATATCAAGTGTTAATATGCCTTTTCCCAGTTCCTTTAACAGAGTTTTGATTTTAAGTAGACATGAGATGGTTTTTATAACATGGAGCAGCATTATAATCTACTGCCAGTCTTTTATTTTGTAGCTTCAAATGCTCTTTTAATGAGTTTATTTGTGCTTCTGGGCTTAGTCACAACAATTAATTTTCAATTGTCCCGTTAGTAAAGGAAAGTTACCCAACAGTTATCCAGTTAGAACAGAAGTCAAATGAGACATGACCTGACAGAGCCAGGCTTACACCGACTTCTGTGCTCAGCAGTTATGTAACTATTCAAACGTTGGCTGTTCAAATTCATGCACAAAATATGTATCATCTCAATTAATGGGGAATATGTCAATTCTTACAACTTTCTTGCTCATCTATGTTGTCTTGTGGCTCTTTATAGTTATTTTAATACTCATACTCAAAATTAAGAAATATACAGTATATTTGGCATTCTGATCACATTTTTAAATGGGCCTAAAATGCATCATACAATTTACAGATTAAATTAATTAGAGCTTCTTTTAACTTTTGAACGCAGGTGTTCAGCTGCTCAGTGTTTCAGGACTTTTTGCATTACATGCTGTTCTTAGCAATGTAAATAACCCCTAAAATTACCAAATGTTCTGGTTGTTCCAAGCCAGCTTGGAGTTAAACCGTCCTCTTCTTCAATCTTTTCACATTTGACAGCCTGAGAACAAGATAGAAACAAACAATCAATCAATCTAACTGTGCCTGGATATTTCAAAACTTTAAACAGGATGCTCTTAGAGGAACTGAGGCTCAGTCATAACAAAGGATAGAAGTAAATACCCTTTGTCCACATTACATACTTCCTTGTGAACAGCACCCCATGGATCCAGATGGTAAACACACATTTAAAGAACTGAAAACTGCATTCATTGACATGATTTGGACATGTACAGAGTAGGGATCGTGAGTATATTGGTAAAAGATTACAGAGTGTAGAAATGCCAGACAGGAGGCCCAGAGGAGGATCAAAAAGGACATTTATAGATGGAATGAAAGAAGACATGAAAGTAGCTGGTGTGAGAGAAGAAGATGCAGATGATAGGGATGGAGACCAATGACTCTCTGTAGCGACCCCGAAAAGGAAAAGAGAAAAGGAAAATAAGATATTGGGATGGTCTACATGCCAGATGACCTGTGAGGTGACACAGGCATAATCCCCCTGAATGGGCCAGGGAACGTCTGCTTTGGATGAAGAACCAGTGAGCCTCAGTGCTGTAGTTTCACATGGACGATAAAACAATGCCTGCCGATGCTGTTGGGAATGTCAAGAAGCATCTTATGCAACAACTAATCAGTGCTTTCACCAGACAAATCTTTGGAGGTTTTTTTGTGTTACAGTCTGGGCAAGTGGGCTCAGTCCAGCTAGCACTAACATACACCTCGAAAATGGTATTGTGAGAGGTTGATACTAGATTATTAATCAGTTATTGTGCCTCTGAATGAGTAGATGAGACCTGGTTTCACCTGCATGGTTTCCAGTGCTTTCCCCACTTAAGTTGAAAGATTGAGGAACAATTGCGGATGTACCTCAAGTGGAGTGTCCTGCATCTTCTCCAGTCCTGAATCTCATAAAACACTCATGGGATTTTGTAATCAGGAGTTTCCAAAACCTGAGGCTAGTCTTTCATGACTAGAAGTCATGTGTCAACAGGCAAACCAACTTAAATGTGACATGCTATTTTCAAGAAGTAATTGATGGCTTAAGGGCACATGACAAGCTACCGAGGCTCAGGCATGTTTGTTGTGATATAGCCACCATCATAGTTAAATTCAGTTTCAATAAATAGTTTGAAATGAAGAAGTCATAATTTCATCTACTGCAAAATCTTCTATTTGTAATGACTAAAGTTTGACAGTTTTCCATGTTTTCAAAAGTCAAATAGGTTAAACTTTTTGGGAGAAAATTTAATATTCATAATATTATATTATTATAATATATTATTATATTATTCATAATATTCATAATTTTCATATTTATATGGAAAAAAATATCCATGGGGCAGCACAAATCTGGTGAGAAAACAGTCAAAAACATTAGTCAAACTCCAAACATTTCGTCTCATCTTTGTCTTAGAAGGTCCAGACATGGAGTTGGACGGTGGAAGCCTTGACTCCCTCCCCTGTGGCCAATCTGCTTGCAATTCACCCTAGTGATGAATTACCACTTGTAGCAAAGCTCAAAATGCCGAAATTCTGTCAGCATTCTGATAGATCCGCAGAGCTGTTCTGCTCAGGTTGTGATGAGGATTGTTACTCGGATGTGCAAAAGCATGTCTCTTCAAGTTCCTCCTAACAGCTGTCACTAGAATAACTATTTTATAATAGCAATCCATGCTGGTGTCGTGCAAGTGTCACTTTTTCTCACCAGGCTGCTGTTTCACTTGGCTACAGAACTTAGCTCTTGTAACTTCATTCAGAGACCATCATTTACCCTCTGAGTTCATCTTGAGTTAGTTTCACTGCAGCGTGTTGTTTAGCCCCTAAAAGTCACTTAAAGCTAATACTACACTTTGTGAGTTAAAGTGGAGTTTAAGTACTCATATGCAATCCGACTGAAGCTGCAGTCAAACACTCTCCAGACACGGAGGGAACAAAGTTGCCCGAGCTAAAGCTAATTATTATGTCTAAACGTGCAAACAGATAATTTGGAGAAAGCTAGTATTGATTTAATGCCATCTGGGGACATTTTTGATTAGTGCATTACACTGAAGTGACAAAGACAATGCAAGTTGGTGCGACAACATATAACATTTATTTACCCAGAAAAGGAAAAAAAACAAACAAAAAAACAAACAGCTGAATATCCCTTTAAAGTGGGAACTACATGAAGTTAAGTCCTGAGAAAAAGAAAAACATTGTGCCGACTCTACCTTCCCTGTAACAGCTTACAGAAAAGAAAATAGGCATGAATGTGGATACATATATTTATCACGGAGTCATCACTTTTATACATCACTTATCTTATGTACAGCATCATCATGAGTCATGAAAGGTATCCCAAAACGATTGATCTACTTTGTCACATTCAAGCAGTCCACTAGCACAGCCTGCTGATCACACAAATGTACTGCAATGCCAGTTTGACTACTTCATGTCTTAGATTTCTGTGGATAAAAAAAAAAATTACATAAAAGTCTGTTTTACAGAGAATCACTACACAGACAATACAAAGGAAACAGGCCGATGTGTCAAAATAGTATTTTCTAAACGTGACTTGACTTAATTTCATTAAATCTGTCATGTAATAAGTCCAAAAGAGAAAAGTTAAGGCTGTTGATGGATTTACAATTACACTGCATTTTCTAATGGCTGGTACCAATGTTAAAATTTGAGTTCTTTTGTACCTTTTAGCATGCTGCACCTAATACATTCAATCATAGTATAGACAAAATGCGACAATGTTTACAAAATTAAAGCCTCCTTGATTTTTAAATATTTTTTTATTATTATTTCTGATTAAATTTTCAGTAGTTATTGATATGGAAATAACAAAAAGGTTCATCTCAAGTGAGAAAAAGAAAAAAAGTTAGACAAAAGATGTGAAATACACCCTGATCACTGAACAACCAGCAGAGTCAGACAATAGCTGCATTTGTTTACTTTTCCCCTTTAAAGGAAAGTTTGTGTGCTTGTGGAAAAGGCAAACCCTTTAGAGAGAAAGGAAAACTACAGCAGTGGGAGAGGATCTGTACCTACGCGGTACGAGAATAATACTTTTTTGTAATAACGAAAACTTACTAAAGTCTACATGAGAAACTAAAACAGCTAAAGACAAAACGTATGACAACTTTAAGAGACGTGTGAGCTCAGTTCTACGTAAGACGCTCCGAGAACTTCATGGGGGACAGAATTATGCCACACTAAAACAGGGATTACCAGTCAGATAAACTGGGACTTCTTGGTGTGCTGGTGAAAGATACAATCAGTTACATTTAACCGGATGAACAACTTACATTAAATCTGTCAAAGTCTGCAACACTAACCGACCTCAGAGGAACAGTCCGCCCTTGCGATCTGTTTGAACCAAGTGTCATTATTTGCCTACAGTTTGTGCACAATGACGGAAACAAAATGCATCGTTTTTAAAAATGATTTTTTTTCTATAAAACACTACAAGCATGGTTGTTGCAGCAATGTGCTTCTAACATTTAAAAAAATAAACATTACTTAGGAAGGCAGATGAGGAAGCTCATAGGTTATTAAAATTCCATTAAGCTTCAATCTGAATGATTTTAAAAAGAAATGGTTGAAAGTAAAGAGAAATTCCTAAGCGTGTGTGTGTGTGTACAACGTATAGTCCAGTGTATCCACTCGTTTTCAAGTTTATTACAAAACCAGCAACCTTCAACCCTGAAAGCGACTCAGAAAAGCAAGAGCAATTCTCAGAATAAAAATCTGAACCTTTATGCCTCGCTTAATTTTAATCTGTCGTTTGATAAACCTCTGAGAATGAAGAAGAAACTGAACGTTCTACATATTCAGTGTGGCCCAGCCACCATGAGGTCCGTTCACAAATCAAATCAATAAATTACAGGCATCCAGTGGGCTACAACAGCAAATGTTTCTGAAAATGTTTTCTCATGCATACACACAAGCATACAACCAACTGACAATATGAGCTCTAAACACCTTAATCTACCCTTAACATTTGCTCCTTACAGTGCAACATTATGGCAACAAATGGAAAGCAGTGCTTTCATTAAAAAAAAAAAGAGGAGGAATGGAAAATAAAAAATATGTACAGAATCTTTGAAAAGCAGTAGTTTCATTTTTTGGTCCTGGGTCCGTTACAGACAGAACTGTTTTTTCTTTTTTTAATTCTTCCATAAAACAAGAGTAGTTTTCACAAGTCTGAAGAGCTGTGGGGGGAAAAAAATCAGGAAGAAACATTAGGATTTGCAGCACTGGAAGTCAATGTCTACATTAACTTGGAAGTTGTTTTATTAAATTGGTTCTGTTTTTAGACCTCTAGTTAAAATACAGTTTCTCTCTCAAGCATGCTATTGTTATCCTAGCTCAGCTGAATAAACAGCAGTTTAATTAAAAGAGAGGAGCAACTAAAGGAATGTGAAATGGGAGTTTAAAAACAAGGCAGAGTGCCACATCAACAAAAAAGAAGACATGTCACGGTTTAGAACCCGATATGTGATACTAAAATAAAATAAATACATAAACACATTCTACTAACAGCTAAGTCAGTGTCTCAAGATAAGCTGAAACGGTTTTCAGCAAAACAAAGTTTATCAATAGGGGATAAACTTTGTTTTATCCCATTTGGGGATAATTTTCTCAGTATAATATGATCAGACACAGAATAAATGTGTTGTGGAGCATCGCTCCAGTTTCCTCACAAACACACACAAGAGGAGCTTGCAGCTGTGTGCCATCAATGCTGAGACATAGCATGGGTGCGGTCAAAACAAAGACTTTTAGCTCTACAGCAGATGTTTATTCATGTGTTAAATCGAAAAGCCCAAAGGCTGTGGTATCAGAAAGTCTGCAGAGTGGACATGTTGATTTGAGTTGTTATTATTTTACACACTGCAGTAAAAGAGGCAGAGGAAGCTTTCAAAGGAGATGACCGGATTAAACATTGCAACCTACTTATCAGATTTTATCAAGAATGCTGCTCTGCTCTGATAAGAAACACTCTTGAAAATTACATGAGGAGGAGAATTGATTTGTCTTGTTTGTTCTCAAGAATTACAAGAATCTACACTGCAGATTCTATTAATTTCAAGCAAATAGAAAAAAAATAAATGGATTGAAGCAAACCCATCTCACCTCACTACAACTGAGAGCCCTCTGAGCCACCGTGTGTGTAGCCTCCTTTAGACTTCATCTGGGCCTGAACAAGATCTACCTACAAAAAGATGGAAATGTTAAGCAATGGTCACAATGTGGTGAGTTCATTTGATTAAACTGTGGGCAGTGAATGAAGCTTACTGATGGCAATCCAAGGCCCATGTCTCCTGAGCCTACATGTGTGGTGTGAACAAAGTTTGTTGGCTCCCCGATCATGGAGCGGTCGATTCGTCGCCGCCGTTTCTGAAGAAAATGCAAACAGATATATTCTTTCAAACCTCTTAGACTAAAGTTGGCACTGCATTAAATACAACATCCAAACAGCAATTGTGACTAATGTTCTAAAAATTACTTTCTGTTAATCAAAAGCACACAATTAAAAATCAGAAGGTGGCAACATTAATAATTACATAGTATTCAAAATGGCTGGAAAAGTTGAGCTAAACAAATGCACCAATAGGTCTAAATTTATTCAGATTCCCTGTGCTTCCTCTTCACTCTAAAAGCAGAATTTAACATTAGTTGTACAAAATTTCTTCCTTTTTTTACTTGGTTTCCATCCAACTCCCTAGATATATTATTATTCTGAAGTCATTGTAAACAAATGTTCATTTCGTTTCATTTTACAACTTCCTTCCTTCAAATTAGAAGAAATGCATGTTTTGTCCCACTCGCATCTGAAACTATTTTAGCAGGTTAAAATGCAACATGTCCGACCACAGCACAAAAATTACAGTTGAATAACTTCTTAAAAATGACACGTATCCACTTAAACTCAAAGGCTTCATCAAGCCAGGAACAGTTATTTTTCAGAGGAAATGTCTCACTCACTGGTTGCGGCTGCTCTGCAATGCAGCAACTGAAACAAACCCAGAACTCAGTCATCCTGAGGCAGACGAAGAAGCCGCAGCAGTTTCCTCTCTCAGCTCAGACGTCTCTCAGCGTCTGTCTTCCTGTTCGCCGTTGCCAGAGTCACAAACACCCACCGGAAACTGCTGACAGAAGAGCTGCTGGTTCCTTTGGAGTAAACTGTTGGCACAAGAACAGCTCCGCAGAAAAAAAAAATAACAGGAGAGCGAACACACCTGTGTGAAGAGTGAAAAGGCATAAATTAATATTACTGCGATAAATGTGTCACAACTAGCCATGAACTAGGTCCTTATATGTGGTAGGGGAAATTCAGCAGAAAACGCCCTTATTTTCTGCTACTGATTCTTGTATTCTTTGTTTTGACATTTAAAAAAAAAAAAAAAAATCACTCAACAGATGAATATTTTAGGATTATTGTCACAATAACACCATGTAAATGTCATTTATCTTGGCTATAAAAAGTTCAACCCCAAGCAAGCATGTAAAAAGAGAAACTCTCTCAACTTCTGAGATCTTAGTCACTCTCCCACAAGCTGAATAAGCTGTTCAGCTAAGAGTTACTTCAGCTTCTGGTGGAGGTTTTACATTATAACTTCTGACTGTTGGTAACAATGATCAGCACATTTTCAGTGCTCTTATTAGCTTTACAGATTTAGTAAAGCATCCTATTGAACAAACAAGTGATCAAATCAATGCTCCCTCTAGCTGATGCAGTGTACTGGATTATCAAGTCTGAATGAAAGTTAGGGGGTTACTGAGGAGATAAGACTGACAAACAGCGTTGTGTTTAATGAAGTCTCAAAAATGTTGATTGAGAAATGAATGAGGCCAACAAACTCCAGAAAGAAAGATTTCGTCAAACTATGAAAGATGAGAAAAAACACACAGAAAGCGACAAGGATGGCATAATGATAAATTGAACTCCTGTAGCCTCAACCTATAGGGCCTAGCCACTTCAATCTAATTCAAATGTTAAATACTTGAGCTGTCTAACGGGACTCGGTGGTTTTACCCCAACTGGCTGAACGTGTAATTTCAGATTATGCTCTCATCTGACAACTCACAGCTATCAGACATTCCTGCACCTCATAAAAACAAACAGAAAATTTAAAAGCCTGCAATGAGCCATCATAAATATTACATTTGACATCCCTTACCTGGAAAGAAATGTACAAGACTAAAATAGCTAAACATTCATGAACAGAAACATTTTTTGTAATGAGGTTACAATAAATGTTTTGGATTTATCTTTTTTCCTGCGACTCTGATAGGCGGTTCAGTGACTTTTTAAACTTGATATTTGGGGGATGAAATAAGACATACAACTATTGTAAACCTCGCGACTCTTCCAACATTAGTCAAACTTAACTTCAGTTAATTCAGATCTTTTACAGATGCCTGGCTATTTCTGTATAAAAGTAGCACATTATTCGCCAACCTATTTTATAAAACTGGATCAGCTGTTTTTGCTGCCCAACAGGCAGTGAAAGGAGGATCAAGTGTTCCCTCAAATGCAAAGAGTTTGCTGACAAAGTCGCTCTCCCAAAACTGAGTTACTGACTCCGCAGCTGACAGAACACTCGGCTGACATTGAAGTGACAGTGCGCACTCAGCGCGTAGAAGCATACACTTAGCTGGCACCGAGTACAGAGAAGCTTAAAGTTGGTCCTAATTGCATCTGATATCTTTAAAGGATTAAGTATTACTGCCTGTGATCTGAAAGTAATTGCTATTTACAAACAAATGAACGTTATGTAACTACGCGCCGCTGCGGCAAAAAAGACTACCGTCTTCAAATGATAAATGTGACAGCTACAATTAGATTTTAAACACCGACTCTATTCCGCTGATTCAAGATTTATTTCTAATTTCAATTTATTTGGTGGGTAGGGCGACTGTCAACAGCAAACTAGGGTTAACTGTCAGCTGCTACCACGGTTAGCTCACATGCTAACCTCGCTAGCACCCGAAGCTGAGTTTTTTTCCTCTTGACAGCTACTAGCCTACTAGGCTAACTGAGCTCATTTCCGATTACCAAGACAAGAATAGGAAGGTAAAACTAGGTTGAAAATAAACAAGCGTCCGTATATATATTGCTAATAACATGTCAAATATCCATAAGGCGT